>NC_133123.1:135533094-135833094 GCF_033568475.1 Henckelia pumila | reverse complement strand
GCAAGTGCGAGTTTTGGCTTGAGCAGGTGGCATTTCTTGGCCACATTATTTCGAGAGATGGGATTGCAGTTGATCAGTCGAAGGTTGAGGCAGTGCAGAATTGGGGTATTCCGAAGAATGCTTCGGAGATTCGCAGTTTCTTGGGTTTGACAGGATATTATAGGAAGTTCATCAAGGGTTTTTCCTCTATTGCAGTACCCTTGACTTCCTTAACCAAGAAGAATGCGAAGTTTATCTGGAGTTCAGACTGTCAGAGGAGCTTCGATCAGCTGAAGGAGGCACTCACTACTGCACCGGTGTTAGCAGTGACAATACCACACGAGGAGTTAGTGGTGTACACCGATGCGTCTAAGCTGGGTTTAGGCGCAGTACTTATGCAGTGTGGTAAGGTTATTGCGTATGCGTCGAGGCAGCTGAAGGTTCATGAGCAGAATTACCCGACGCATGACTTGGAGTTAGCAGCAGTGGTTTTCGCTTTGAAAATCTGGAGGCACTATCTGTATGGAGGGAAGTGCAAGATTTTCACAGACCACAAGCGTCTCAAGTACTTCTTCACACAGAAGGAGTTGAACATGAGACAGCGCCGATGGTTGGAGTTGGTGAAAGATTATGACTGTGACATTAGCTACCATCCGGGTAAAGCTAATGTAGTAGCAGATGCTTTGAGTCGGAAGTCGTCAGTGGTCTCATGTTTGACCGTACAGTTACCACTACGGAGCGAGATTCAGAGATTTGACTTGGAGTGTTATCCGGGTGGTCATGCACTGAGCTTGTCAGTGTTGACGGTGCAGCCAGTTCTGCGAGATCGGATTAGGGATGGACTTTGTGGTTGGCTTACCGAGGAGTGCCAGAGGTTGTACAGCGATTTGGGTGATTGTGGATAGACTCACCAAGTCAGCTCATTTCTTGCCGGTGAGGACTACCTACTCATTGACATAGTATGCAGAGCTTTACATCAAGGAGATTGTTAGACTGCATGGCATCCCAGTGTCGATTGTGTCAGACAGAGATCCGAGGTTCACATCTGCGTTTTGGAAGAGTCTGCACACAGCTTTGGGGACTAGACTTTTGTTCAGCACAGCATTCCATCCCCAGACAGATGGTCAGTTTGAGAGAGTGATCCAGGTTCTCGAGGATCTTCTGAGAGCTTGTGTCATTGATTTTCGGGGCTCTTGGGAGACTAGACTGCCATTAGTGGAGTTTACCTATAACAACAGTTTTCAGTCGTCTATAGGTATGGCTCCTTATGCAGCATTGTACGGGAGGAGATGCAGATCTCCTGTGCATTGGGATGAGGTTGGTGAGCGGATTTTACTGGGTCCTGAGATTGTGCAGCAGACAGCTGACATTGTGACTCAGATTCGAGATCGGATGAGGACTGCTCAGAGTCGGCAGAAGAGTTATGCAGATGCCAGACGACGAGATTTGGAGTTCGCTGTAGGTGATCACGTATTCCTGAAGGTGTCACCTATGAAGGGAGTAGTGCATTTTGGCCGGAGAGGCAAGCTTAATCCGAGGTATATAGGGCCATTCGAGATCTTGGAGAGAGTTGACACGTTGGCCTACCGTTTAGCTCTACCACCGGGGCTAGCGGCAGTGCACAACGTTTTTCATGTATCCATGCTTCGGAGATATGTTTCTAACCCGTCGCATGTGTTGGATTTCGAGCCCTTGCAGTTGCCACCAGATCTAGTTTATGAGGAGAGGCCAGTGCGGATCTTGGCTAGGGAGGAGCGGAGGCTTAGGACGCGGGTCATACCGATGGTCAGAGTCCAGTGGCTGAATCACTCAGAGGAGGAAGCTACTTGGGAGACCGAGACAGATATGAGAACTCTCTATCCGGAGTTGTTCGGGTAAGTACTTTAAATTTCGAGGACGAAATTCAATTTAAGGGGGGAGAATTGTAACACCCGGTATTTTAAATACGTAAATTCGCATGCATAATTAGGATATTTAATTATTTAAATTTTAGATTTATGGGTTAAATAATTATGTGAATTATTTGTGCATGATTTAATTTATTTTTAAGCATTTAACCCATAATTAGTGATTTTTATGATTTATAGTATTTAATTATTTTTGATCGCGTAGACGGGACCGTGGACGGACGAGATGACAACTTTCTATTCAAATTATTTTATGAGTCTTTTTAAAGCCCAAAAATATTATTTTGAGTTTTATTTCCTCAAAAATTTTAGTATTTAATTTTATATAATTTTAGGAGTCCGTTTTTATTCAAAATAAGCCAAAATAATGACTTTTTATTATCTTTAAAATTTCCCTAAATTAATATTTCGGGATTTTTATATTTTTTTAAATTTTGTTATCAGATTTCTTTTCTTAATTAGATTTTTAAGTTATATATTTTATATATTAAAATCCTTATTAATATATTTAATTTCCTAAAAACCTATTTTATTAAAAACTTAACCTAATCTACCCCAAACCCATCGACCCTAAGCCCCCAGCCGACACCCCACTCTCCTCCATCACTCTCCATCGTTTCCAGCAGCCTCCAACTACTCCATAGCTCGGTTTTTGAAGGTCCAAGTTGGTTGTCGTCGTCCCGTCGTCCCGGAATCGTCCCACACTCAATTTTTCTCTTCGTTTTCGGTGAAAGACATGATTTTCTTCCATTTTTTCGTACCTATCAGATATTATGTTGTGTGGATTGTGTATGCATCGAACACTTTCAAGTTTTTCAGAAAAATGGTTCGGTTGTTTCGATTTTATGCGCAAGGTTCCTTGTTTTCCTTTTTCATGTTCACGTTTTCGGTCCACCATGGTTGGTATGGCTGCTGGTCAGAGTCCTAGGTAGTGTGAGGAGGGTCTGGACCGAATGGCTCGAGTGGCTCGAGCCAAACGGCCCCAGGAAGTCTGTTGGTGCGGTTCGACCTCCCTTGGTGCACAGTCTAGGGTTTCGGGAAATGTGCTTCGGGTTCGGTGGTCCAAGCTGCATGGGGCTGGGGGCTGGTGCGGGTTAGGTCCGCCCAAACGTGGGCTACGTCTGGGCGACGGCGCTCCGGCCAAGGGTGGCCGGAGCAGGCCGGCAGCAGCCACGGAGGGGCTGCTGCTCTCGGCCGCAGCCGAGATGGGGTTAGGGCTACGGGTTCTAGGTTTTCCTATGGGCTTCCGGGTCGGGTCGGTGGTCCGGGTCAAGTTCATGGGTCATGGGTCAAGTTAGTTGGGTCCGGGTCCGGGTTAAGTTAATTGGGCTCGGGTATTTTTAATTTTAAGTTAATTATTAAATTTAAGTGTTTTATTGGGTTAATTAGCTTAATTATATTTTTGGGCTTCACTTAAGTTTATTAATGGGCTTAATTAATTTAATTATGTTGATCCACTAATTTCTATGGTCTTTAGGGCCCATTAAAATTATTGGGCCAGTCTTTGGGCTTTTGGGCCCATTGGGCCAGTTTAAGTTGTTATTGGGCCAGATTTAAGAAATTGGGCTTGAGTGTTAGGACCAGCAGTCCAGTACAATCCATGAGAAATTGCATGTGTCCTGAATATATATTTAATTATTTTTATGCATTGAAGTTATTTTAATATTTATATGTTAATAAAAAATTAAATTAAATATATATGAAGGACACACATTTTATTTAAGTACATGCATTCATGAAATAATTTTATGCATAATTAAAATTTTAAGGTTGAGCAATAATAAAATATTTTATGTTGGAAGTTGAAGTAGTGTGACAATTTAAGGGGGATTCGTCCCCATATGTGAACTATTGAAGGGCAGTTTACTGCCAATTTAAGAGGTGATTCGTCACCGCCACGTACGTTGGTTTCCACGCTGATCAGTATTTAATGTATGATTTAAGGTTACACTACGGATACAACCATGCGATGTTAGAAATTTAACTGCTCAACAATATTTATGTATTATGTTATTTAAGTTAATTTAAGTTATGTTTATGTCATGATATTTTTAAGCATGCTCATTCACGTATATATTATGTATTAGTATCAAAGTGATTTAAATTATTTTTAAACCCTTGTTATGTTAGCATGTTGGGCCTCTAGGCTCACTACACTGGTATGATGCAGGTGAGTACGTAGAGGAGGATGTAGTACCCACCGGAGGCGAGGACGTATGAGCAGACTGGCAGTGATCCCCGTGACCGTGATAGATGTCTGAGTCACATTGCATGTTTTTGATAATGTCAGCACGTTACACATTTTATATTATTTTTCAGTGGTTGTGAGTTTTGAATATTTTATTGAATATTGTCAGTGCATGCAAACTTTAATCATTTTATTTATGCAGTATTTTTAATTAAATGTTTGACTCAGATATTTATTTTATTTAAAGAATGCAATTTTTATTTAAGTTATTTATTTTAGTCATTTATTTAAGTTATTTATTTATTTATTTTAAATATTTTTATTCTGTGCATGTATGTATGGGCATATATGTGCATATTTTAATTAGTAAGTATATATATATATATAAAAAAAAAAATTCCGCATATTTATTTATTAATTATAGAGTTAGGGTCGTTTCAGACATGTACATTTTATTCGAGCTGACCTGTCATCACTAAGACTCTATATTGCTGCTCCCCCGGGGTCATATGAAAAGGGGTGAGTGAGTTATTACTGAACTCCTGAACTCGCCCTAAACATTGATCCTAACATCCTAGCTAGCTCACCAAGGTTGTCGAACCCATTTACTAAGCTAACTCCCTACTAATATTGGGGCTGAGCTGAGCCCCAAGCTCCCGAGCTGAGCTCCCGACCCGAGCTGGAAATTATGGTGGGGGAGCTTGGCCGAGCTCCGAGCTCCCGAGCTGGAAATTATGGTGGGGGAGCTTGGCCGAGCTCTGAGCTCCCGAGCTGATCTCCCAACCCGAGTTGGGAATTATGGTGGGTGAGCTTGGCCGAGCTCCGAGCTCCCGAGCTGAGCTCCCGACCCGGTTCTGGTTGATTAGAGATGTTCCTTTTATATTAGGGTCATCGATGAGTTGAGGTGGTTTCCTCCTCCGGGTATCAGATATTTTTCACGGAGGTTGAATTTTTTTTTTTAAAAAAATATTTATATTTTTCTGAAATTAAAATTTTGAAACTTACATGTAACTTTTGGAAGTTGAGGGGCCTCCATCCCCCCTGTTTAAGGAATCTTTTGGCTTGTTAAGAGTTGGTATCCGCTGCATGATTCCAAGAAAAATGTATACAAGTAGACAAAACGACGGCTTGTTTGTAAATTATACAGTGTGTGGGTGTGGGTGTGGGTGTGTAGTGACCCTTAACTGGATCACCTACTAAACAAAACTTAGGCATGCAATTAACTTATTTAAACGGATATCAGAATAAACTGCAGAAACCATAAAACAATATACAATCCCAAAGCAAGGAATCTGTAAATACCCAAATATAATACAGCCAAATCGAATAGCTGTATCAATCCAATGACAACAGAAATAAAACCTAGGCGAAGCTTCAGCTGACCAACCACTGCCTAGCCCCTCTTGGATCCACCCGCCTCATCCAAACGCAAACCTGCCCCATGGAATAGGGTGTCCAGAAACACAGAGTACGAGACGTGAGCATAAAACGCTCAGTACGAGAGTATGAGTATATATGCATGCAAAGTGAACTCCCTATAAACTCGAGGTCAAGGATCAGATAACAGAGACAGACCGGGCCCTGGTATGTAACACGCTGTGCCGTCGCTTCAGGAGGTGGCTCCCATACCATAATACCAGAGGATATGCCTGACCCAAATCGATGGAAGTCCAACCACTAACAGGATAGGGAAAAACCCTACTAACAGACATCTCGAAGGAGATAGCTCAGTATGCAAATGAATGCAGCATAAATCAATGACATATAAACCATGCAGTCACATAATACATGCATACTCAGTCAGGATATCTCAAACAGTACTTTCGTACCTCAAATCAGTGCAAGCTCTACCAACTCTAGGTTCATGCCTATAGTCTGTTCTACACTGCCAAATGATACTACTATCATTAAAGTGCTCTAAAAGCCTTAACTAAGCTATTGCATACTCCTAAATATTTATAGGAAGCAAAAACTATACCTTCGTCCGTCGTTAGCCCTTTGCTATTGAGTGCCTCAAAACTAGGCCACAGCTCCGCTACGACGCCTGGATCGCTATGCCACTTCCGGATTCCCGATGGGACGCCTAGAATTCCATAGATCTGAGTTAGAAGGCTAAGGAATCGAGAGAGAAGAGGTGATTGGTGCGTCTAAATCTGAATCTCGGCCCTCCTATTTATAGACGGAGTTCGGATCGTCCGAACTGGACTTCGGAGCGTCCGAACACGATCGGACCGTCCGATCTCGACTTCGGGTCGTCCGAACCCAATAATACGTCATTGCTTACGTCAGCACAATGACGTCATCCATGAAGACTATCGGCAGCACGTTCGGAGCGTCCGAACCACTCTTCAGATCGTCCGAACCCTGACTTCGGACCGTCCGAACCTTGACTTCGAAGCCTCCGAACTCGATGACCCTCAAACCATTTTCAAGTGTTCTGAATCCAATTCCGAACTCCGTTAACCCATTTAAGAGTTCCCTTAATCACGTTTACTCTTAACTAGTAGGATTAATGAATTGATTAACACTTAATCACTGATTTCGGGTACGGCCTACTACATTCTCCCCCACTTAAGATGTTTCGTCCTCGAAAATAGATCTTAAGTACTGAATGTAAAACAGAAATCAGAAACATTCTTTATTCAAATCAAACGTTTACAGAGTTTGCAACTGAATACAACTTAAAGAATGAAATCAAAACAACTCAGGATGGTCTTCACGCATGGTCGAGCAAATACTACCACTGAAAATCAACCTAAATATATATATCAATTAAGCTCGAATATATCGCAAGTGCACGAGTCAAGTAATAATATAGTGTACAAAGTACGAGTATCGTCCCACAGAGATTGATGTCTGACAAAATTACTCAAGTATTATTCTTTAGTTAATTAAGATAACATGATAATAAATTAATAAACTAAAATAAAAATGAAAAAAAAAACAAAATAATAAAATTAAATTCAGAAAATAAATAAACGATTGTTAGGATCTCGGTTCACCTACCCCTTTTTCTTCTCTAATGATTGAAATTCAGTTCTCAAGTCATGCTTTTGACGGAATTTCCTAATCTATCAATATACTCTGTCGAGTTATATTAATCTAATTAACAAATTGCAATAACCAAGTGTCCTTGTGTTATTTAACAATTGCAATTGCATTACGATTTGTGAAATCCTCTAGCTTTCGACCTATTGGACTATGACTATCAACATGTATCCAACCTCATATGTCTATGTAATTGTAGATCCATGGACTATATTACCCTATCATGTTATAAAATCTCCTTTCAGTATCAGTTATAACACATAAAATCAATTCGAAGTTGATCAATCTCCAAATACTCAATAAACACAGTAATATAATCAAGAATGCATAAAAACCAAATTCAATCTTCAAAAAGAAATCAAAACAAAGTTTTGGAGGTAGGATCCCCTAAATCCCAACAAATATAAAAGAAAGAAGAGAAAACTAGTGTTGCGATTCTTGAGTTCTTGAAGTTTCCTCCCTCTTCACATTCTTCTCCTTGGATGGCCGCCTCCTCCCTTGTGTTTCTGATGTGTGGAACTTCGAAACCTTTTCTCACGTCTGATATGTCCCCTTTTATATGTTGTTGAAAGCCCATCCAATAAAGCCCCAAAAAATCGCAACTTTTAATGTTAGAAAATTAATATTTTTTCAGTCTACGTCGCGCCATGGCGCAGAAAAGTCACGCCATAGCGTGAAAAGTTCTATTTTCACTTCTTCAAAATCCTCGGTTCACGCCACGGCGCAGGAAAAATCACGCCATGGCTTGAAAAGTTCTGCCTCCAGTTTTCAGCGCGCAGTTATCTTGAAAAAATCATAACGTGAGTTTTAACCGTTGGATTGAGCTGAAATTTTGACAACATCTTCAAAACATCTTGAAATTTAATTTGGACGGTGCAGATTTGATTTAGAGCTCCCAAAGTTAAATTTGAATTTTTTATCAAGGCTGCTCCGTAATTCATTATTCAAAAACCCATTTTCCTACAATATTAACCCGGAGAGTGAAATGCTCATGCATGATATTAATTACAAATAAAACATATAAAAACACACATGAAACCATATGAATGCATGCCAAATAGACATAAAATAATGCACACAAAATGCACTTATCAACACCCCCATACTTAAATCTTGCTCGCCCTCGAGCAAGACATGCAAAACAATATGCAAACAACTACAAAAGTAAGAATGAATCATGAACGTGCACAGCCTCCGAAAAGTTCCCACATTTAAAAATTTAAAACCACAAACTTTTGATTGTTCACAATACACTATCAGTTTAACGTAAACGTGTGTGTGTGCCATGTTATTCCAGTTTTGTGCAACTTCAAAAGAATTCATCCTAAGAATGTTTAGCGACCTATGACAATTCAATCAAGTATCACAATCAAGCACTCCTTCATCCCAACAATCCCAAACAAAACATGCATTCTCTTGAGAATAATTACGTACCTCCGGATTTTGCACCCGGTTTTTTTTCTAAGCCCCAATAATTACCCGCAAACTTAGCTATAACTAAGATAGGATTCGAATTTCAATCCCCTCGTCTATAGCCCGGATGGAACTACAATCCCATTTATCCCGCAAACTTAGCTATGGAAAATTGATTAGGATTTCAACCATTTTACAGGCCCGGATGGAATTGTTATTTTAAAATTTTGTATTAACCCCATGGACTCCGCATCCTTAGTCAAGAACAAGAGATTAGGATTTCAATCCCTTGCTCGTAACCCGGATGGAGTCAACTTAATTTTCAACAAAAGTTTTTTTTAAATTTTTTTTTTTATAGGTATGCCCAAGATTATACATGCAATGTCTAACAACTATCAAGAATCCAAAGACACTATCATGATCAACAAACATCTATTGTCGTGCAATGGTCAAACAAACACGAACTTCATCAATTACTTCGCTACACTACACCAATCTAACATGCGTGCTTAATATGATTCACGATTCAACCAACAACTTCTCATGTTCAATCAAAAGCAACATTTTTTCAAAAAAAAAATTTTTCAACTCTATCATCATCGGCTAACAGTCATCATTCTACTTATTCACATAACACAAACACAAAACATAATGATATGCATGAATACGAACTATATGCAATAATCTAAACCATATGAATGAAAAACATAATGAAGAACGAAACAAAACTAAATAACACCCCCTCATACTTATCCAAAGCATTGCTCTCAATGCTCTAGAACAATGAACAGAATGAAAAACGATCAAATGCAAAACAAAAATAAACACAATGAAAACAAAATAACACTCCCCTGGTCAATCATCGTGGTGTATATCCATCTGCCGCTGCTGCACCACATTTCTTAGGCCATCAATATTCTTATATATTACCTTGAAAATCCAAAAATTGAGGGATTAAATATGATCAACTCAACACGAAACGACACTAGATAAAAACTGAAATTAAATAAACAAAACAAAAAGAATTAGAATTCTTGGGTTGCCTCCCAAGTAGCGCCTGATTTTCAGTCCTTGGCTCGACCCTCAGAAGTACTCATCAAAGAGCGGTTGACGCCCAAAGTAAGTGTCATATGACACCACCAATGGGTGTTTGTTCCATGTGCCCTCAAGCTTGGCCAGATAAATGTGGTTTAAACTCGTCACCTCAACAACACCCCATAACAGCTGGTAAACATGGAAAGAGAAAATCTCTGTTGGCTCTCCATATTGTTGGGTAAAACTCGTGAATACTTGTCGATGGATCATCTCAAAGTATTACGCTAGATGAATTCCTGCAAGAATAGAATATACAACGATAGATCACGCATGAATAAAATAGAATAAATAAAAAAAAGAAATTAACTAAAGAAAATAACAAAAAGTAAAATTTGTCTATTTCAATCCCCGGCGCGGCGCCAAAAACTTGGTCGAGCAAATACTACCACTGAAAATCAACCTAAATATATATATCAATTAAGCTCGAATATATCACAAGTGCACGAGTCAAGTAATAATATAGTATACAAAGTACGAGTATCGTCCCACAGAGATTGATGTCTGACAAAATTATTCAAATATTATTCTTTAGTTAATTAAGATAACATGATAATAAATTAATAAACTAAAATAAAAGATGGAAAAAAAACAAAATAATAAAATTAAATTCATAAAATAAATAAACGATTGTTAGGATCTCGGTTCACCTACCCCTTTTTCTTCTCTAATGATTGAAATTCAGTTCTCAAGTCATGCTTTTGACGGAATTCCCTAATCTATCAATATACTCTGTCGAGTTATATTAATCTAATTAACAAATTGCAATAACCAAGTGTCATTGTGTTATTTAACAATTGCAATTGCATTACGATTTGTGAAATCCTCTAGCTTTCGACCTATTGCACTATGACTATCAACATGTATCCAACCTCATATGTCTATGTAATTGTAGATCCATGGACTATATTACCCTATCATGTTATAAAATCTCCTTTCAGTATCAGTTATAACACATAAAATCAATTCGAAGTTGATCAATCTCCAAATACTCAATAAACACAGTAATATAATCAAGAATGCATAAAAACCAAATTCAATCTTCAAGAAGAAATCAAAACAAAGTTTTGGGGGTAGGATCCCCTAAATCCCAACAAATATAAAAGAAAGAAAAGAAAACTAGTGTTGCGATTCTTGAGTTCTTCAAGTTTCCTCCCTCTTCACGTTCTTCTCCTTGGATGGCCGCCTCCTCCCTTGTGTTTCTGATGTGTGGAACTTTGGAACCCTTTCTCACGTCTGATATGTCCCCTTTTATATGTGGTTGAAAGCCCATCCAATAAAGCCCCAAAAAATCGCAACTTTTAATGTTAGAAAATTAATATTTTTTCAGTCTGCGTCGCGCCATGGCGCAGAAAAGTCACGCCATAGCGTGAAAAGTTCTGTTTTCACTTCTTCAAAATCCTCGGTTCATACCACGGCGCAGGAAAAATCACGCCATGGTTTGAAAAGTTCTGCCTCCAGTTTTCAGCGCGCAGTTATCTTGAAAAAATCATAACGTGAGTTCTAACCGTCGGATTGAGCTGAAATTTTGACAACATCTTCAAAACATCTTGAAATTTAATTTGGATGGTGAAGATTTGATTTGGAGCTCCCAAAAGTTAAATTTGAATTTTTTATCAAGGCTGCTCCGTAATTCATTATTCAAAAACCCATTTTCCTACAAAATTAACCCGGAGAGTGAAATGCTCATGCATGAAATTAATTACAAATAAAACATATAAAAACACACATGAAACCATATGAATGCATGCCAAATTGACATAAAATAATGCACACAAAATGCACTTATCAATGCATCCTGTCTTCAAGCTCCCAAGTAGCTTCCTTAGTGCCTCGGCGCTGCCACTGAACTAAAATCAAAGGAATGACTTTGTTCCACAAAACCTTATCCTTATAATCCAGGATACGAATAAGTTTCTCAACATAGGTCAAATCCTTGCTCACCTGAACCTCAGATCGCTGCAGAATATGAGACTCATCTGCCACATATCGTCGCAACAGAGATACGTGGAACACGTCGTGAATACTGGAAAGATGTGGTGGCAAAGCTAGTCGATAAGCCAAATCGCCAATGCTCTCCAAGATCTCAAACGGACCGATAAACCTTGGAGACAACTTGCCCTTAAGGCCAAATCTGAGAATTTTGCAAAAAGGTGACACTCTCAGAAACACTTTCTCCCCGACATCGAACTGCAAAGGCCTACGCTTGGTGTTAGCATAGCTGGCCTGACGATCCTGTGCAGTCTTAATTCATTTCTTGATCTGATCAACAATGTCTACCGCCTGCTGGATAAACTCCGGTCCCTCAGCCTGTCTCCCCCCCACTTCTTCCCAGAAGAGTGGAGTACGACAACGTCATCCGTACAACGCCTCAAAAGGTGCCATCCCAATACTAGTATGATCGCTGTTGTTGTACGCGAACTCGATCAATGGCAAATGATCCTGCCAGGCTGAACCAAAATCCATGACGCACGCTCTAAGCATATCCTCCAAAGTATGGATAGTGCGCTCTGACTGACCATCAGTCTCCGGATGATAGGCAGTACTCAAACTGAGAGTAGTACCCATCGCACGCTTAACACTCCATCAGAATCTAGAAGTAAACCTGGGGTCTCGATCGCTGACAATGCTCACAGGCACTCCATGAAGTCGAACGATCTCCTGAATGTACAACCGAGCCATACGATCCACACTGTACTCCCGGCTATAGGCAATGAAATGGGCTGACTTGGTGAGTCGGTCCACCACAACCCAGATAGCATCACAGTTCCTCGGGGATACCGGCAAATGGGTCACAAAGTCCATTGTGATAAACTCCCATTTCCATTTAGGAATAGGCAGACTGTGAAGCAATCCTCCAGGTCGTCGGTGCTCTGCCTTTACCTGTTGACACACCAAACATCTCGAAACAAACTGATAAACACTGCGTTTCATTCACTTCCACCAAAAACGAGTACGTAGATCCTTGTACATCTTGTTGCTCCCAAGATGAATACTCAACTTAGTGCGATGCGCCTGAGACAAAATCTCCTCTCGCAACTCTACATCCTGCGGAATCACAAGTCTACCAGACAAACACAGAAAGTCATCTGACTGATAATGAAATCCAGATGAGCTACCCTCGTTAGCTAGACGAGCTAAACGTTGGGTCTTTGAATCAGACATCTGAGCATCTCGAATTCGCGAATACAAAGCTGGCTCAGATAATATCGCAAACATCTGGATACTCTGCATACCTTTCTTATGCTTTAAAGTATATCCTGAAGTACAACAGTCACTGATCGCACTAGACATCAAACAAGTCTGAAGTGCGGATAGTCGCACCTTGCGACTCAATGCATCAGCGGTGAGATTAGCAGCTCCCGGATGGTACTTAATCTCGCAATCATAGTCCTTAAGCAAGTCCATCCAACGTCTCTGCCTCATGTTCCATTCGCCTGAGTGAACAAATACTTGAGACTATTATGGTCGGTGAAGATCTCAAATTTCACGCCATACAGATAATGACGCCAGATCTTCAAAGCGAACACAATGGCTGCTAACTCCAAATCATGGACTGGATAGTTGTCCTCGTGAAGCTTCAGCTGTCTAGAAGCGTATGCGATCACATGCCCATTCTGAGTCAGGACACAACCTAACCCCTGAAGAGAAGCATCAGTGTACACCACATATCCTCCAGATCCTGACGGTAATGCCAACACTGGTGCAGAAGTCAACCGCCGTCGAAGCTCATAGAAGTTCTCCTCACACTCGGAGGACCACTCGAAATCCACACCCTTGCGGGTAAGCTGCATCAAAGGTCGAGCAAACTGAGAAAAGTTCAAAATGAAGCAACGATAATATCCTGCTAGACCCAGAAAGCTACGGATCTCAGCAACCGTCGTCGGACGCGACCAATTAAGCACCGCCTCAATCTTGCTTGGATCACTAGAAATCCCCTCCCTGGATATGATATGGCCAAGAAAGACCACTCGATCCATCCAAAACTCACACTTGCTCAGTGATGCAATCATGGATAGTTCGCATGTTGATCAAGTGGTTAAGGATCCGTTGGAGATGCCAAGAGGACTGATTACGAGAGGTCGAGCTAAGAAATTCAAAGATGCGCTTCAATCGTTGATAATGGACTTTGGAATGCTTGAAGATCATTTTGAGGGATGCTATAATCTTATTGAAGTCCAATGAAGTAAAGAAAGTGGAGGAAATATCAAAGAAAACACCAAAACAAGTGTCTTGGACAGTCACGCATGCGCGCCATTCCACGAGCGTCCGCGCGTGGATGCAATTTTAAAGTTTGGCGGACAGACCCTTATGCGCGCCCGCGCCTCCTTGACACGCGCGCCCGCGCCTGATCTGGTGTTTTCAAGTTTTTCTGGACAGAGTCCTACGCGCGCCCGCGCCTGCTCACGCGCGCCCGCGCGTCGATTCAGAAAGCTATGCGCGCCTGCGCCCGCGCCTGCTCACGCGCATTCGCGCCTGCACTCGTTTTCACACAGTTCGACGTGTTTGTGTGTGCGAGACTTTTTGATATTTTGGCATTATTTTCTATATTTTGAGTCTTTTAATTATACTAGAAAACTTTCTAGATGATATCTTTGATATCTTTAAGCTATATTTTGCGTTATCTTTTATTTTTGATTGTAAACTATAAATACTTTTGTTTTATTTCATTAATAAGGATTCAGATTCAGTTTATACAAAAATTATTGAAAATTCTTTCAAAAATTTTATTCAAAGCTTTGCTTTGTTCTTCAAATCAAACTTTCTCAGTTAATTACTTGAAAACGTTTGTCAATTGTTTCTCACTGAAGATTGTCAGATACAAGTTTATCTGAAGGTTTTCTTTGGTTTCAATTGTTGTGGTTTCTGTTGTTAATCGTACCGTCGATTAAAGGTGGAAATCCAAAACCCTATCAATTTTACTTGTTTCAAAGATTGAGCAAAACTTTGAGTCTTTTGTATATTGGTTAGAGGGTGCGATTCAAATTGTAATCGTGTTTGCTAATATTACATAACAAGATTCATATCATTTGGTATCAAAGCCAAGGTTTTGAATCAAGTAAGTACCTATCTTCATCTATCTCTGTTCTTCGTGTTATTCGTGTTCTTCGTTCATCATCTAAGTCTATTCTTTATCAAATTTCTGTGTCGTTTCTTTCAAACTTGTTATCCAAGTCTCGTGTCTTGTGCTACAAGTTATAAATTTCAAAAATCTGAAAAAAAAAAAGTGAAGAAAAGTAACTTGTGGCCAATTTCTTTGTCTTTATTCATCCTTGAAGCGAGTCAGAGTCAAGTTGTCCATAAAATTTCCTACTTGTGTTTGTGCAATCTTTGTGGGTCAATTTTCAAGCGTCTAAAAGTTTTAAACTTGAAGGTTTGAATCTTATTCTACAAAGCAAAGCCTCTCCACAAATTTGAGTGAAAAAAAAGGAGTGCTTGAGTGATTCGTTTGGAGTGAACTTGATATGAATTCTTAATGTATGGAAGGCAAACACGACTATATTAAAATCGTACCCTCAATCCAATAACAAAAGAAATCAAGAAATTGTCCAATCTTGAAAACAAGTAAAAAGTTTTGGGATTAACCACCTCTAGCTTACAACAAAACTAGCAACAGTTAAACACAAAGAAAACAATTGATCACAACGGGACCTTCAGAAAACCTGTTTCTGACAACCCACGAGGATAATCAATCGACAAACGCCACAAAGCTTGATAAAATTCTTTGATAAGTTTGACTTTTGGGTAAGCAAAAGCTTGATAAAATTTTAGAGAGAATTTTAATTGATCAATATCAAAAATCTGAATTCTATATCAATAATAAGTATTTTTGTTGTATTTATAATACAACTACGAATAATAAAAGATATCGCAAAATAATTCAAAATATATCTAAAGATATCAAAGATATCTCCTAAAAGTTTCCTAGTATAATTAAAAGACTCAAAAATACCAGAGTTATCCGGCTATTGTTTTGTTGTATGTGTCATTGCAATAGGAGGGAGTAGAACCGGGCAAAGGCGTGCTTAACAAACAAGGGATGAGTTGAACATAGCGTGATGATCCGAGTTAGAAGTTGAATGAGCTGTCATGATGTATATTTGAGCCTTGAACATAATCATGTTATAGTTATAGTATCAAGACTTGTAGATGATGATATTATGATCTTGTTATTGTATTTAGAACATGTGAGATGTTGTAAATCCTTAAAACACCATGAAGTATCTTGATTGACTCTTATTCCTTGTTAGAGTCTGATTTGATTCACTCGCTTAAAGTCGAGATGCAAGTGAGTTGTTTTCACTTTGCAAATTTTGTCGTTCAGAATATGTGTTCTTTGGATGACCTCTACTTGAGTGAGTTTCTTTGATTATGAATTGCAAGAGTCGTTGATCTTTTGGTATATAAATTCAATATATTTTGATGATTTTGACTCGTAACTGACAGAAATTTGGAGTCAGAGTACCAGTAAGAATTTTGAATTAATTGTATGATTTTGCCAGAACTGGATATTAAGGCTTGATCGACTGATTAAAGACTTTGTTTGTACTTGAGTTTTTAGACAAAATACTCAAATAATCAGGATTGTTGCAATTCAAACTACGTTAGATTTGTTTGGAGAGATTAAAGCAACATTGAGTTTAAATCAAGCGATTAAAATTTAGAAACAAGAATGGATGTTGAAATGAATATTCGTTTGAGTGTGTCAGGTAATCTAGATATGAGATATCACATCCTAAAAAAGGCACACTACAACAGATTAAATATCCATTCAGCTGTTTGAAAAATGTATGAATTACTCGGAATTTAGTATTGATGAAAGAAAATGGAAACAGATACGACCGAATTGAAGTTTCAATATCTAAATTTCTTGTAAAAGAAGCAGAAAAGAGGAGACTAAATGGGCTATGAAACGGTTTTATGATTTTTGAGTTGAAGTAAGATCGAATTTTCGAAATAATTTTAGTTGAAACTACTCGAGTTGTCAAGAGTTTGCGAATGGAATGAAGATAAGTTCCGACCGATTTAAGAATATACTGTATTAGATGGAATACATATATGATTAGATAGTTGTTAAGAAGGTATTGATGTTATAAGATTACAAGAATCATTGAAATCTATTGTCGAGATAGAGACTTTAGAGTTATTTGAGAGAGTGTGGTATCGATTTTCAAAGATTCGGAGTGTTTGATTGGAGGTGATTTCACTATACCATCCTCTGATCGATGGATTGTCTGAGGCGACTATCCGGATTTTATTTTTGAAATGCTCAGAATTATAGTATCTGATTCGGTATTATCTGATTTATTTTTGCCACTTAATGATTATGATTCTAGTAACAGCTAACTAATGGATATAGAGATAGAGTTTTGATTATGAGATGATAAAAGAATCAGGAATTTATTTATTTTGAGAGAGTATTTCTGAAATATCGGCGATTAGACCGGATATGGTTTGTGAAAATAAAGAAAATGTAAAGACTGATCTGAACAGAATAAGAATAGTGCAGACTGGTTAGAGTTGGAAATTGAATGACAGATATAAATTTTGAAGTTTGAACGGAATGATCAGCGAGAAATGTTCTGTTTGAAGCACCATTTGATTCAGAAAGAGAGAGTCCAGAAACGATCTAGATGTTTGTGAATAAATAAGACTTATTTCTGGTGTATACGCTGAAGAACATCAATTAAACTCTTGTCTATGAATTCCAATTAGAGGAAACAGAACCTGATAAGGTTGTGAAATAATTGGAATGATCAATACAGATTTTGATCAGGAGTAAGAGCAGCTTAGAAGTGAGTTAACTCAGTGACTACTGAAGAATGAAATCGATATGATTGAATAGGTGATCAGAAAGGAAAAGAAGCGAAGAGATATCTGAAATTCACAGAATAGAAGTAAGAATTACTTCAGGCAGCTTTTCAGTTTATGAGATTTTGTGGTAGGATTGAATGCGATTTCGAGGACGAAATCATTCCTTAGAGGGGAGGAATTGTAAGGCCCTGAAAATATGAATATTAATTATTGAATTTGAGATTTAAATTTCGTATTTGGAAAATATTCAATTTGGAATTTATGGAAATTAGAGATTTAATTTCCGAGCCGAAAATATTTAATTTTAGAATTTACGGGTTTTGAGAATTAAAATTCGAGATTCTTAAATTAAAAGAATAAATATTCTAATTGAATATTTGTGGGATTTAACATTCAAATTCCATGTTTCGAGAATTAAAGGATTTAATTGGAAGAAGAAACTCGAGCAGGGACTGAACTGCAAATATCGAAGTTTCAGGGGCTAAACTGCAAAAATGGGATTTGACTTGTCAACAAGAGATATATATTACACTTTGCATGTGTATATATTCCCTTCAGCAACAGTAATACCGAGAGAGAGATGGATGAAGGTTCCAAGGACCGATTTTCAATTATTAAGAAATTCAAGGACCAAAGGGCAAAATTCCAATTGTTGGCAAGTGGACTACACGTGGCTTTGTATATATGAATTGCATGTATTCCACTCAGCAAAATGAACAAAGGGAAGCAGAAACATTGAAGAAGAAGCTCTCATGGCCGATTCTTGTCTTCCAATTTTTATAGAACTCGATCCGGCCGGTAGAATTTCAAATTGATCGTATATTTGCGATCACGGCTTCGAGTGCTACACTTTGACGTAAGTTTGGCTAAATTCTACCGTGCTTTAATTTTAAGATGTTGTTAGAATTAAGATTTGATTGTATAAACGTGTTCTAGTATATACGACGATAGCATATTTAAGTCGGTCCGCAAAAAGATCGTCGTTTGGACATGTTTACAATTTTTGCAAGATTTTAGAGAATTCTGAAATATTGGAGATGGTATTTTCGAAATTGGGCTGATGGATTGAATATATTATGAGTTGTATATGGTAGAAATATTGATGTTAATGTTTTTGGAATTACCGAATTCGAATCGTTACTCCGTCGATTCTCGTTTGTCGAATTTCTGGAAAATGCAAGTGTTAATTTCGAAATTGTAGTGATGGGATGATAGTATTATGAGTTAGATATCAATGTTTGATTGATGTTTAAAGTATTAGAATCATCGGTTTCGAATTACTTCGCCATCGGTTGAATTTTTGGTTAATGGGACAAGATTTGAAGTTGATGAAACCTTGATGAGTTGAAATGAATTTGAGAAGCTAATGAGGAGTTGTATAAACCTTAATTTCAGAACTTGAAGTTGAAGGTATCGAAGTCGAGTTGACGAGTCCGGAATTGATTTGATCTTGAGCTACAAGTTGGACACAACTAGAGTTGAAATCACAAGAAGGATTGAGCAGAATTCTGGACAGCTTATGTTTGATCAAGTAGTGCGAGAGTTTCAGAGGTTTGAGTTCAGATTAAAGGTATGATTCGACATTAATTCGACAGGTAGAATAACTCGAAAACTTGGTGGTTTTCGAGTTTATTAAATCACATACATGCATGATTAGGTGTTTTACTTAATCTTATATGATTCTATGAATTACTTGACTTAGTTGATTGAGTTAATTGATATATGAGTTGTTTGCTTCCAACATGATTTCTTGTTGAGATATATGATGGATAATTTATTTGAGATTGTTGGTTTAGATTATTTTGAAGTGTTCAGTTGTGGTAGATTGATTATAGAGTTGAAAGTAAACCCTTTGAGCCACAATTCTTTCGAAACCTTGAAAACAGAATCGAAAAGAAAATATTGGACGTGGTGAACTTATATGCGAGAGGCTAGGATCTGACTTGATTTCTTTTGCCACGGTTCTTAATATAGTGTTCACAGTCCAGGGAATATCAGATTTTACCACCCCGAGCGGGAGCGTAGGTGGGAGGCTTGATTTTTTTTATGGCCTGATTATATTTCCGGGATCCCAACGATATGAATTTTTAAATTATCGATTCTGTATGACTTGAATCCTTTAACCTTCAACCGTATTCGTGTCTTTATGATATTGAATGAGTTTATTTGAAAGACATCCGGCAGGTAAGTTATAAGGAAATTGTTGATTGTAATAGTAAATTACTTGATTGAGTTATTTCTATTTGATTTATATAGATGTCTTTCATACTGAGATTTATTCTCACCCGAGTTATCCGGCTGTTGTTTTGCTTGTATGTGTGCATTGCATCAGGTTGAAGAATATTCGAGTCAAACTTGACGTGGAACGAGATATTGAGAGATTAGGGTAGAGACTCGGGTTTAAGAATAGAAGTTGCTGTCAATTGATGTTTTGAGCTACCTGAAGTTTGTATATATGTTGTCAAACCTTGTATAAGTTAGTTGTTGGAAGTTTAGTTTCAATACTTGTATGCAACTTATGAGTTTGATGTATTGCATTGTAGAAACTTGTACAAGTTAAGGTTTGAGTTTGTATGCATGTTATACTTTGTAGCTTGCCTTTAGATCATTCTAGTATGGAATTGAGATGCTTTGAATGTTTCAAGCTCTTTATATCTTGCATAGGACAGCAACAGCAGATTCTGGATTTCTGCACAAAACCTTCTCGCTCGATCGGTGGACTTTAACCGATCGAGCGAGGCCATGTGAATTGCGGGCAGAAAGTTTCTGAATTTGTGCTCGCTCGATCGGTGAACTTTTACCGATCGAGCGAGGCCTTGTTTTTTTAAAAAAAAAAAATTTTTTTTATTGCTTTTGCTTTCAAGTTTAATTTGTTTGCTTGTAAGTTATTAGTTTAATTATCAGTGTAATTCTGATTGAATGTCGATAATTGAGATTAGCACCCGAGGTCTTCACAACAGGTGGTATCAGAGCGTAAGTTCTTGGAATAAGATAGAAGTTGAGCGGGGTAGATCGAGTCGCATGCATTTTTTTTTAGTATGGCTTGATTGATGCTTTACTGAAATTGATAAAATGTATGTGAGTGTGATTTACTTCTTGGAAAAAAATTATTTGAGTACATGCTTAAATATTTATGTGCTTACTTGATTATGTGAATTCACATGAATTTTGAATTCCTTTTAGGCATGTTTCTTTGAATAGCATGAAGAGTTGTAAGCATGTGTAATATGACAAAGCATGAGATTATATGTATTTTTAATGATTAGAATAGTATACTCTCCGTGTTGCTTATGAATTTTATTATCAAGTGAGTCAGGTTATTTGGGTGGATGTAAGCACCCCAGATTGAACCGAACAATACTCCGCAAGTGAAGTAAGTACCTCCGATTGAACAGATCAATATTGTAGTAAACTATCAGAATCGATGGATGCTACACTCACACTGATGGAGGTGCTATTTGAACGATTTCAGACTTATAATCCGCCAATTCTGAAAGGTACCGAAGATACTAATGTTTGTGAAGGTTGGTTAGAAGAGCTTGATCAATTGTTTAAATCTTTAGAATACTCTGATGAACGAAGAATCAAACTTGTTGTATACCAACTGCAAGATTTAGCAAGAAGCTGGTGGTTTGCGACGAAGCAATGCCTGGAAAACAGAGGTATATTAATTTCTTGGCAGGTATTTAAGACTGAATTTTGTCAACAATTTCTTCCGAGATCTTATAGAGAAGATAGAGCAGGAGAATTTGTTAATTTGCAGCATGGAAATATGACTATCGATGGGTATGTTGCTAAATTCTCCAATTTGCTCCGATTTGTTCCTCACATAATTCAGGATGAAGAAGTCCAAACGAATTTGTTTATCAATGGACTGAATCCGGAAATTTATGCTTGGATAGATGTTGGGCGACCAAATAGATTGGTTGATGCTATTGACAGGGCTAAAAGAGCTGAAGACGGTTTTATGAGACATAAAGAAAGTTCAATTGTGCCTCAGCATTTCGAACAACCGCACTTTCAGTCACAATTTTCATCACAGAGCAGCTATGAGGCAGGAGGTAGTGTTAGTGGAAGTGAAAAGCGGTTATAGCATTTGAGGCAACAGTTCAAGAAGTCTGGAAGTAGCTCTTCTAGCTCTAGCAGACTAAAGCAACTTCGTATGAGTCAGAAAGCAGAATATGCCGGCAAATACTGTACTCATTGTGGAGGAAAACATGCTAGCGATGAATGCCGAGGAACTTTAGGAAAATGTCATCGTTGCTATGAAGTGGGACATTTTTCGAGACTGTGTCCCAATCCTTGGGGAACGAGGAGAAACTTGAATGAAGATCCAACTCTGAAACAACAAGCATCTACAGATACTTTGGTTCAATATGCACCAGATGATGACACTACAGGTATAATTGAGCTTTGAGTAATTTGCCTGTATATTGATGAAACTGGGTGCATTGCATACATATATAGTTGCATAATCTATTATGTTACATTAACGGTATGTTGAACCTTTATCTGAAATAGTTATTATGAACTAATCGGGATGAACGGCTAAGAAAGAAGATATCAGTACTTGTATCAGAAAAGCTGAATTAGAGTTTGATAGAAATCAGATTGAAAGGAAGTTAATTGTGTTACTTGAAATATTGTGAGAATTATCAAATTCAGGTTCCGCTTATTTTGTGTATTGAATAAGTTTTGAATCAATCATGATTATTTGGGAACAATTTAGACATCTGATAAGATAAGTACGAAAATCAGTTACAGTTGAGTCTTCTTTTTTATTTTGCTGAATCTAGTATATCATGGAATCATGACTCTTGAATTTCTTGATATCGATTATGAGGTTTTGTTTTCGACCTCGATTGATTTTGATTGACTCTTATTCCTTGTTAGAGTCTGATTTGATTCACTCGCTTAAAGTCGAGATGCAAGTGAGTTGTTTTCACTTTGCAAATTTTGTCGTTCAGAATATGTGTTCTTTGGATGACCTCTACTTGAGTGAGTTTCTTTGATTATGACTTGCAAGAGTCGTTGATCTTTTGGTATATAAATTCAGTATATTTTGATGATTTTGACTCGTAACTGACAGAAATTTGGAGTCAGAGTACCAGTAAGAATTTTGAATTAATTGTATGATTTTGCCAGAACTGGATATTAAGGCTTGATCGACTGATTAAAGACTTTGTTTGTACTTGAGTTTTTAGACAAAATACTCAAATAATCAGGATTGTTGCAATCCAAACTACGTTAGATTTGTTTGGAGAGATTAAAGCAACATTGAGTTTAAATCAAGCGATTAGAATTTAGAAACAAGAATGGATGTTGAAATGAATATTCGTTTGAGTGTGTCAGGTAATCTAGATATGAGATATCACATCCTGAAAAAGGCACACTACAACAGATTAAATATCCATTCAGCTGTTTGAAAAATGTATGAATTACTCGGAATTTAGTATTGATGAAAGAAAATGGAAACAGATACGACCGAATTGAAGTCTCAATATCTAAATTTCCTGTAAAAGAAGCAGAAAAGAGGAGACTGAATGGGCTATGAAACAGTTTTATGATTTTTGAGTTGAAGTAAGATCGAATTTTCGAAATAATTTTAGTTGAAACTACTCGAGTTGTCAAGAGTTTGCGAATGGAATGAAGATAAGTTCCGACCGATTTAAGAATATACTGTATTAGATGGAATACAGATATGATTAGATAGTTGTTAAGAAGGTATTGATGTTATAAGATTACAAGAATCATTGAAATCTATTGTCGAGATAGAGACTTTAGAGTTATTTAAGAGAGTGTGGTATCGATTTTCAAAGATTCGGAGTGTTTGATTGGAGGTGATTTCACTATACCATCCTCTGATCGATGGATTGTCTGAGGCGACTATCCGGATTTTATTTTTGAAATGCTCAGAATTATAGTATCTGATTCGGTATTATCTGATTTATTTTTGCCACTTAATGATTATGATTCTAGTAACAGCTAACTAATGGATATAGAGATAGAGTTTTGATTATGAGATGATAAAAGAATCAGGAATTTCTTTATTTTGAGAGAGTATTTCTGAAATGTCGGCGATTAGACCGGTTATGGTTTGTGAAAATAAAGAAAATGTAAAGACTGATCTGAACAGAATAAGAACAGTGCAGACTGGTTAGAGTTGGAAATTGAATGACAGATATAAATTTTGAAGTTTGAACGGAATGATCAGCGAGAAATGTTCTGTTTGAAGCACCATTTGATTCAGAAAGAGAGAGTCCAGAAACGATCTAGATGTTTGTGAATAAATAAGACTTATTTCTGGTGTATACGCTGAAGAACATCAATTAAACTCTTGTCTATGAATTCCAATTAGAGGAAACAGAACCTGATAAGGTTGTGAAATAATTGGAATGATCAATACAGATTTTGATCAGGAGTAAGAGCAGCTTAGAAGTGAGTTAACTCAGTGACTACTGAAGAATGAAATCGATATGATTGAATAGGTGATCAGAAAGGAAAAGAAGCGAAGAGATATCTGAAATTCACAGAATAGAAGTAAGAATTACTTCAGGCAGCTTTTCAGTTTATGAGATTTTGTGGTAGGATTGAATGCGATTTCGAGGACGAAATCATTCCTTAGAGGGGAGGAATTGTAAGACCCTGAAAATATGAATATTAATTATGGAATTAGAGATTTAAATTTCGTATTTGGAAAATATTCAATTTGGAATTTATGGAAATTAGAGATTTAATTTCCGAGCCGAAAATATTTAATTTTAGAATTTACGGGTTTTGAGAATTAAAATTCGGGATTCTTAAATTAAAAGAATAAATATTCTAATTGAATATTTGTGGGATTTAAGATTCAAATTCCATGTTCGGAGAATTAAAGGATTTAATTGGAAGAAGAAACTCGAGCAGGGACTGAACTGCAAATATCAAAGTTTCAGGGGCTAAAATGCAAAAATGGGATTTGACTTGTCAACAAGAGATTTATATTATACTTTTCATGTGTATATATTCCCTTCAGCAACAGTAATACCGAGAGAGAGATGGATGAAGGTTCCAAGGACCGATTTGCAATTATTAAGAAATTCAAGGACCAAAGGGCAAAATTCCAATTGTTGGCAAGTGGAATACACGTGGCTTTGTATATATGAATTGCATGTATTCCACTCAGCAAAATGAACGAAGGGAAGCAGAAACATTGAAGAAGAAGCTCTCATGGCCGATTCTTGTCTTCCAATTTTTATAGAACTCGATCCGGCCGGTAGAATTTCCAATTGATCGTATATTTGCGATCACGGCTTCGAGTGCTACACTTTGATGTAAGTTTGGCTAAATTCTACCGTGTTTTAATTTTAAGATGTTGTTAGAATTAAGATTTGATTGTATAAACGTGTTCTAGTATATATGACGATAGCATATTTAAGTCGGTCCGCAAAAAGATCGTCGTTTGGACATGTTTACAATTTTTGCAAGATTTTACAGAATTCTGAAATATTGGAGATGGTATTTTCGAAATTGGGCTGATGGATTGAATATATTATGAGTTGTATATGGTAGAAATATTGATGTTAATGTTTTTGGAATTACCGAATTCGAATCGTTACGCCGTCGATTCTCGTTTGTCGAATTTCTGGAAAATGCAAGTGTTAATTTCGAAATTGTAGTGATGGGATGATAGTATTATGAGTTAGATATCAATGTTTGATTGATGTTTAAAGTATTAAAATCATCGGTTTCGAATTACTTCGCCATCGGTTGAATTTTTGGTTAATGGGACAAGATTTGAAGTTGATGAAACCTTGATGAGTTGAAATGAATTTGAGAAGCTAATGAGGAGTTGTATAAATCTTAATTTCAGAACTTGAAGTTGAAGGTATCGAAGTCGAGTTGACGAGTCCGGAATTGATTTGATCTTGAGCTACAAGTTGGACACAACTAGAGTTGAAATCACAAGAAGGATTGAGCAGAATTCTGGACAGCTTATGTTTGATCAAGTAGTGCGAGAGTTTCAGAGGTTTGAGTTCAGATTAAAGTTATGATTCGACATTAATTCGACAGGTAGAATAACTCGAAAACGTGGTGGTTTTCGAGTTTATTAAATCACATACATGCATGATTAGGTGTTTTACTTAATCTTATATGATTCTATGAATTACTTGACTTAGTTGATTGAGTTAATTGATATATGAGTTGTTTGCTTCCAACATGATTTCTTGTTGAGATATATGATGGATAATTTATTTGAGATTGTTGGTTTAGATTATTTTGAAGTGTTGAGTTGTGGTAGATTGATTATAGAGTTGAAAGTAAACCCTTTGAGCCACAATTCTTTCGAAACCTTGAAAACAGAATCGAAAAGAAAATATTGGACGTGGTGAACTTATATGCGAGAGGCTAGAGATCTGACTTGATTTCTTTTGCCACGGTTCTTAATATAGTGTTCACAGTCCAGGAAATATCAGATTTTACCACCCCGAGCGGGAGCGTAGGTGGGAGGCTTGATTTTTTTTATGGCCTGATTATATTTCCGGGATCCCAACGATATGAATTTTTAAATTATCGATTCTGTAAGACTTGAATCCTTTAACCTTCAACCGTATTCGTGTCTTTATGATATTGAATGAGTTTATTTGAAAGACATCCGGCAGGTAAGGTATAAGGAAATTGTTGATTGTAATAGTAAATTACTTGATTGAGTTATTTCTATTTGATTTATATAGATGTCTTTCATACTGAGATTTATTCTCACCCGAGTTATCCGGCTGTTGTTTTGCTTGTATGTGTGCATTGCATCAGGTTGAAGAATATTCGAGTCGGACTTGACGTGGAACGAGATATTGAGAGATTAGGGTGGAGACTCGGGTTTAAGAATAGAAGTTGCTGTCAATTGATGTTTTGAGCTACCTGAAGTTTGTATATATGTTGTCAAACCTTGTATAAGTTAGTTGTTGGAAGTTTAGTTTCAATACTTGTATGCAACTTATGAGTTTGATGTATTGCATTGTAGAAACTTGTACAAGTTAAGGTTTGAGTTTGTATGCATGTTATACTTTGTAGCTTGCCTTTAGATCATTCTAGTATGGAATTGAGATGCTTTGAATGTTTCAAGCTCTTTATATCTTGCATAGGACAGCAACAGCAGATTCTGGATTTCTGCACAAAACCTTCTCGCTCGATCGGTGGACTTTAACCGATCGAGCGAGGCCATGTGAATTGCGGGCAGAAAGTTTCTGAATTTGTGCTCGCTCGATCGGTGAACTTTTACCGATCGAGCGAGGCCTTGTTTTTTTTAAAAAATTTTTTTTTTTATTGCTTTTGCTTTCGAGTTTAATTTGTTTGCTTGTAAGTTATTAGTTTAATTATCAGTGTAATTCTGATTGAATGTCGATAATTGAGATTAGCACCCGAGGTCTTCACAACAGGTGATATCAGAGCGTAAGTTCTTGGAATAAGATAGAAGTTGAGCGGGGTAGATCGAGTCGCATGCATTTTTTTTTAGTATGGCTTGATTGATGCTTTACTGAAATTGATAAAATGTATGTGAGTGTGATTTACTTCTTGGAAAAAAATTATTTGAGTACATGCTTAAATATTTATGTGCTTACTTGATTATGTGAATTCACATGAATTTTGAATTCCTTTTAGGCATGTTTCTTTGAATAGCATGAAGAGTTGTAAGCATGTGTAATATGACAAAGCATGAGATTATATGTATTTTTAATGATTAGAATAGTATACTCTCCGTGTTGCTTATGAATTTTATTATCAAGTGAGTCAGGTTATTTGGGTGGATGTAAGCACCCCAGATTGAACCGAACAGTACTCCGCAAGTGAAGTAAGTACCTCCGATTGAACAGATCAGTATTGTAGTAAACTATCAGAATCGATGGATGCTACACTCACACCAATGGAGGTGCTATTTTGAACGATTTCAGACTTATAATCCGCCAATTCTGAAAGGTACCGAAGATACTAATGTTTGTGAAGGTTGGTTAGAAGAGCTTGATCAATTGTTTAAATCTTTAGAATACTCTGATGAACGAAGAATCAAACTTGTTGTATACCAACTGCAAGATTTAGCAAGAAGCTGGTGGTTTGCGACGAAGCAATGCCTGGAAAACATAGGTATAGTAATTTCTTGGCAGGTATTTAAGACTGAATTTTGTCAAAAATTTCTTCCGAGATCTTATAGAGAAGATAGAGCAGGAGAATTTGTTAATTTGCAGCATGGAAATATGACTATCGATGTGTATGTTGCTAAATTCTCCAATTTGCTCCGATTTGTTCCTCACATAATTCAGGATGAACAAGTCCAAACGAATTTGTTTATCAATGGACTGAATCCGGAAATTTATGCTTGGATAGATGTTGGGCGACCAAATAGATTGGTTGATGCTATTGACAGGGCTAAAAGAGCTGAAGACAGTTTTATGAGACATAAAGAAAGTTCAATTGTGCCTCAGCATTTCGAACAACCGCACTTTCAGTCACAATTGTCATCACAGAGCAGCTATGAGGCAGGAGGTAGTGTTAGTGGAAGTGAAAAGCGGTTATAGCATTTGAGGCAACAGTTCAAGAAGTCTGGAAGTAGCTCTTCTAGCTCTAGCAGACTAAAGCAACTTCGTATGAGTCAGAAAGCAGAATATGCCGGCAAATACTGTACTCATTGTGGAGGAAAACATGCTAGCGATGAATGCCGAGGAACTTTAGGAAAATGTCATCGTTGCTATGAAGTGGGACATTTTTCGAGACTGTGTCCCAATCCTTGGGGAACGAGGAGAAACTTGAATGAAGATCCAACTCTGAAACAACAAGCATCTACAGATACTTTGGTTCAATATGCACCAGATGATGACACTACAGGTATAATTGAGCTTTGAGTAATTTGCCTGTATATTGATGAAACTGGGTGCATTGCATACATATATAGTTGCATAATCTATTATGTTACATTAACGGTATGTTGAACCTTTATCTGAAATAGTTATTATGAACTAATCGTGATGAAAGGCTAAGAAAGAAGATATCAGTACTTGTATCAGAAAAGCTGAATTAGAGTTTGATAGAAATCAGATTGAAAGGAAGTTAATTGTGTTACTTGAAATATTGTGAGAATTATCAAATTCAGGTTCCGCTTATTTTGTGTATTGAATAAGTTTTGAATCAATCATGATTATTTGGGAACAATTTAGACATCTGATAAGATAAGTACGAAAATCAGTTACAGTTGAGTCTTCTTTTTTATTTTGCTGAATCTAGTATATCATGGAATCATGACTCTTGAATTTCTTGATATCGATTATGAGGTTTTGTTTTCGACCTCGATTGATCTTGATTGACTCTTATTCCTTGTTAGAGTCTGATTTGATTCACTCGCTTAAAGTCGAGATGCAAGTGAGTTGTTTTCACTTTGCAAATTTTGTCGTTCAGAATATGTGTTCTCTGGATGACCTCTACTTGAGTGAGTTTCTTTGATTATGAATTGCAAGAGTCGTTGATCTTTTGGTATATAAATTCAGTATATTTTGATGATTTTGACTCGTAACTGACAGAAATTTGGAGTCAGAGTACCAGTAAGAATTTTGAATTAATTGTATGATTTTTCCAGAACTGGATATTAAGGCTTGATCGACTGATTAAAGACTTTGTTTGTACTTGAGTTTTTAGACAAAATACTCAAATAATCAGGATTGTTGCAATCCAAACTACGTTAGATTTGTTTGGAGAGATTAAAGCAACATTGAGTTTAAATCAAACGATTAGAATTTAGAAACAAGAATGGATGTTGAAATGAATATTCGTTTGAGTGTGTCAGGTAATCTAGATATGAGATATCACGTCCTAAAAAAGGCACACTACAACAGATTAAATATCCATTCAGCTGTTTGAAAAATGTATGAATTACTCGGAATTTAGTATTGATGAAAGAAAATGGAAACAGATACGACCGAATTGAAGTCTCAATATCTAAATTTCCTGTAAAAGAAGCAGAAAAGAGGAGACTGAATGGGCTATGAAACAGTTTTATGATTTTTGAGTTGAAGTAAGATCGAATTTTCGAAATAATTTTAGTTGAAACTACTCGAGTTGTCAAGAGTTTGCGAATGGAATGAAGATAAGTTCCGACCGATTTAAGAATATACTGTATTAGATGGAATACAGATATGATTAGATAGTTGTTAAGAAGGTATTGATGTTATAAGATTACAAGAATCATTGAAATCTATTGTCGAGATAGAGACTTTAGAGTTATTTGAGAGAGTGTGGTATCGATTTTCAAAGATTCGGAGTGTTTGATTGGAGGTGATTTCACTATACCATCCTCTGATCGATGGATTGTCTGAGGCGACTATCCGGATTTTATTTTTGAAATGCTCAGAATTATAGTATCTGATTCGGTATTATCTGATTTATTTTTGCCACTTAATGATTATGATTCTAGTAACAGCTAACTAATGGATATAGAGATAGAGTTTTGATTATGAGATGATAAAAGAATCAGGAATTTCTTTATTTTGAGAGAGTATTTCTGAAATGTCGGCGATTAGACCGGATATGGTTTGTGAAAATAAAGAAAATGTAAAGACTGATCTGAACAGAATAAGAACAGTGCAGACTGGTTAGAGTTGGAAATTGAATGACAGATATAAATTTTGAAGTTTGAACGGAATGATCAGCGAGAAATGTTCTGTTTGAAGCACCATTTGATTCAGAAAGAGAGAGTCCAGAAACGATCTAGATGTTTGTGAATAAATAAGACTTATTTCTGGTGTATACGCTGAAGAACATCAATTAAACTCTTGTCTATGAATTCCAATTAGAGGAAACAGAACCTGATAAGGTTGTGAAATAATTGGAATGATCAATACAGATTTTGATCAGGAGTAAGAGCAGCTTAGAAGTGAGTTAACTCAGTGACTACTGAAGAATGAAATCGATATGATTGAATAGGTGATCAGAAAGGAAAAGAGGCGAAGAGATATCTGAAATTCACAGAATAGAAGTAAGAATTACTTCAGGCAGCTTTTCAGTTTATGAGATTTTGTGGTAGGATTGAATGCGATTTCGAGGACGAAATCATTCCTTAGAGGGGAGGAATTGTAAGACCCTGAAAATATGAATATTAATTATGGAATTAGAGATTTAAATTTCGTATTTGGAAAATATTCAATTTGGAATTTATGGAAATTAGAGATTTAATTTCCGAGCCGAAAATATTTAATTTTAGAATTTACGGGTTTTGAGAATTAAAATTCGGGATTCTTAAATTAAAAGAATAAATATTCTAATTGAATATTTGTGGGATTTAAGATTCAAATTCCATGTTCGGAGAATTAAAGGATTTAATTGGAAGAAGAAACTCGAGCAGGGACTGAACTGCAAATATCAAAGTTTCAGGGGCTAAAATGCAAAAATGGGATTTGACTTGTCAACAAGAGATTTATATTATACTTTTCATGTGTATATATTCCCTTCAGCAACAGTAATACCGAGAGAGAGATGGATGAAGGTTCCAAGGACCGATTTGCAATTATTAAGAAATTCAAGGACCAAAGGGCAAAATTCCAATTGTTGGCAAGTGGACTACACGTGGCTTTGTATATATGAATTGCATGTATTCCACTCAGCAAAATGAACGAAGGGAAGCAGAAACATTGAAGAAGAAGCTCTCATGGCCGATTCTTGTCTTCCAATTTTTATAGAACTCGATCCGGCCGGTAGAATTTCCAATTGATCGTATATTTGCGATCACGGCTTCGAGTGCTACACTTTGATGTAAGTTTGGCTAAATTCTACCGTGTTTTAATTTTAAGATGTTGTTAGAATTAAGATTTGATTGTATAAACGTGTTCTAGTATATATGACGATAGCATATTTAAGTCGGTCCGCAAAAAGATCGTCGTTTGGACATGTTTACAATTTTTGCAAGATTTTACAGAATTCTGAAATATTGGAGATGGTATTTTCGAAATTGGGCTGATGGATTGAATATATTATGAGTTGTATATGGTAGAAATATTGATGTTAATGTTTTTGGAATTACCGAATTCGAATCGTTACGCCGTCGATTCTCGTTTGTCGAATTTCTGGAAAATGCAAGTGTTAATTTCGAAATTGTAGTGATGGGATGATAGTATTATGAGTTAGATATCAATGTTTGATTGATGTTTAAAGTATTAAAATCATCGGTTTCGAATTACTTCGCCATCGGTTGAATTTTTGGTTAATGGGACAAGATTTGAAGTTGATGAAACCTTGATGAGTTGAAATGAATTTGAGAAGCTAATGAGGAGTTGTATAAATCTTAATTTCAGAACTTGAAGTTGAAGGTATCGAAGTCGAGTTGACGAGTCCGGAATTGATTTGATCTTGAGCTACAAGTTGGACACAACTAGAGTTGAAATCACAAGAAGGATTGAGCAGAATTCTGGACAGCTTATGTTTGATCAAGTAGTGCGAGAGTTTCAGAGGTTTGAGTTCAGATTAAAGTTATGATTCGACATTAATTCGACAGGTAGAATAACTCGAAAACGTGGTGGTTTTCGAGTTTATTAAATCACATACATGCATGATTAGGTGTTTTACTTAATCTTATATGATTCTATGAATTACTTGACTTAGTTGATTGAGTTAATTGATATATGAGTTGTTTGCTTCCAACATGATTTCTTGTTGAGATATATGATGGATAATTTATTTGAGATTGTTGGTTTAGATTATTTTGAAGTGTTGAGTTGTGGTAGATTGATTATAGAGTTGAAAGTAAACCCTTTGAGCCACAATTCTTTCGAAACCTTGAAAACAGAATCGAAAAGAAAATATTGGACGTGGTGAACTTATATGCGAGAGGCTAGGGATCTGACTTGATTTCTTTTGCCACGGTTCTTAATATAGTGTTCACAGTCCAGGAAATATCAGATTTTACCACCCCGAGCGGGAGCGTAGGTGGGAGGCTTGATTTTTTTTATGGCCTGATTATATTTCCGGGATCCCAACGATATGAATTTTTAAATTATCGATTCTGTAAGACTTGAATCCTTTAACCTTCAACCGTATTCGTGTCTTTATGATATTGAATGAGTTTATTTGAAAGACATCCGGCAGGTAAGGTATAAGGAAATTGTTGATTGTAATAGTAAATTACTTGATTGAGTTATTTCTATTTGATTTATATAGATGTCTTTCATACTGAGATTTATTCTCACCCGAGTTATCCGGCTGTTGTTTTGCTTGTATGTGTGCATTGCATCAGGTTGAAGAATATTCGAGTCGGACTTGACGTGGAACGAGATATTGAGAGATTAGGGTGGAGACTCGGGTTTAAGAATAGAAGTTGCTGTCAATTGATGTTTTGAGCTACCTGAAGTTTGTATATATGTTGTCAAACCTTGTATAAGTTAGTTGTTGGAAGTTTAGTTTCAATACTTGTATGCAACTTATGAGTTTGATGTATTGCATTGTAGAAACTTGTACAAGTTAAGGTTTGAGTTTGTATGCATGTTATACTTTGTAGCTTGCCTTTAGATCATTCTAGTATGGAATTGAGATGCTTTGAATGTTTCAAGCTCTTTATATCTTGCATAGGACAGCAACAGCAGATTCTGGATTTCTGCACAAAACCTTCTCGCTCGATCGGTGGACTTTAACCGATCGAGCGAGGCCATGTGAATTGCGGGCAGAAAGTTTCTGAATTTGTGCTCGCTCGATCGGTGAACTTTTACCGATCGAGCGAGGCCTTGTTTTATTTTTAAAAAAAAAAATTTTTTATTGCTTTTGCTTTCAAGTTTAATTTGTTTGCTTGTAAGTTATTAGTTTAATTATCAGTGTAATTCTGATTGAATGTCGATAATTGAGATTAGCACCCGAGGTCTTCACAACAGGTGATATCAGAGCGTAAGTTCTTGGAATAAGATAGAAGTTGAGCGGGGTAGATCGAGTCGCATGCATTTTTTTTTAGTATGGCTTGATTGATGCTTTACTGAAATTGATAAAATGTATGTGAGTGTGATTTACTTCTTGGAAAAAAATTATTTGAGTACATGCTTAAATATTTATGTGCTTACTTGATTATGTGAATTCACATGAATTTTGAATTCCTTTTAGGCATGTTTCTTTGAATAGCATGAAGAGTTGTAAGCATGTGTAATATGACAAAGCATGAGATTATATGTATTTTTAATGATTAGAATAGTATACTCTCCGTGTTGCTTATGAATTTTATTATCAAGTGAGTCAGGTTATTTGGGTGGATGTAAGCACCCCAGATTGAACCGAACAGTACTCCGCAAGTGAAGTAAGTACCTCCGATTGAACAGATCAGTATTGTAGTAAACTATCAGAATCGATGGATGCTACACTCACACCAATGGAGGTGCTATTTTGAACGATTTCAGACTTATAATCCGCCAATTCTGAAAGGTACCGAAGATACTAATGTTTGTGAAGGTTGGTTAGAAGAGCTTGATCAATTGTTTAAATCTTTAGAATACTCTGATGAACGAAGAATCAAACTTGTTGTATACCAACTGCAAGATTTAGCAAGAAGCTGGTGGTTTGCGACGAAGCAATGCCTGGAAAACATAGGTATAGTAATTTCTTGGCAGGTATTTAAGACTGAATTTTGTCAACAATTTCTTCCGAGATCTTATAGAGAAGATAGAGCAGGAGAATTTGTTAATTTGCAGCAGGGAAATATGACTATCGATGGGTATGTTGCTAAATTCTCCAATTTGCTCCGATTTGTTCCTCACATAATTCAGGATGAACAAGTCCAAACGAATTTGTTTATCAATGGACTGAATCCGGAAATTTATGCTTGGATAGATGTTGGGCGACCAAATAGATTGGTTGATGCTATTGACAGGGCTAAAAGAGCTGAAGACGGTTTTATGAGACATAAAGAAAGTTCAATTGTGCCTCAGCATTTCGAACAACCGCACTTTCAGTCACAATTGTCATCACAGAGCAGCTATAAGGCAGGAGGTAGTGTTAGTGGAAGTGAAAAGCGGTTATAGCATTTGAGGCAACAGTTCAAGAAGTCTGGAAGTAGCTCTTCTAGCTCTAGCAGACTAAAGCAACTTCGTATGAGTCAGAAAGCAGAATATGCCGGCAAATACTGTACTCATTGTGGAGGAAAACATGCTAGCGATGAATGCCGAGGAACTTTAGGAAAATGTCATCGTTGCTATGAAGTGGGACATTTTTCGAGACTGTGTCCCAATCCTTGGGGAACGAGGAGAAACTTGAATGAAGATCCAACTCTGAAACAACAAGCATCTACAGATACTTTGGTTCAATATGCACCAGATGATGACACTACAGGTATAATTGAGCTTTGAGTAATTTGCCTGTATATTGATGAAACTGGGTGCATTGCATACATATATAGTTGCATAATCTATTATGTTACATTAACGGTATGTTGAACCTTTATCTGAAATAGTTATTATGAACTAATCGTGATGAACGGCTAAGAAAGAAGATATCAGTACTTGTATCAGAAAAGCTGAATTAGAGTTTGATAGAAATCAGATTGAAAGGAAGTTAATTGTGTTACTTGAAATATTGTGAGAATTATCAAATTCAGGTTCCGCTTATTTTGTGTATTGAATAAGTTTTGAATCAATCATGATTATTTGGGAACAATTTAGACATCTGATAAGATAAGTACGAAAATCAGTTACAGTTGAGTCTTCTTTTTTATTTTGCTGAATCTAGTATATCATGGAATCATGACTCTTGAATTTCTTGATATCGATTATGAGGTTTTGTTTTCGACCTCGATTGATCTTGATTGACTCTTATTCCTTGTTAGAGTCTGATTTGATTCACTCGCTTAAAGTCGAGATGCAAGTGAGTTGTTTTCACTTTGCAAATTTTGTCGTTCAGAATATGTGTTCTCTGGATGACCTCTACTTGAGTGAGTTTCTTTGATTATGAATTGCAAGAGTCGTTGATCTTTTGGTATATAAATTCAGTATATTTTGATGATTTTGACTCGTAACTGACAGAAATTTGGAGTCAGAGTACCAGTAAGAATTTTGAATTAATTGTATGATTTTTCCAGAACTGGATATTAAGGCTTGATCGACTGATTAAAGACTTTGTTTGTACTTGAGTTTTTAGACAAAATACTCAAATAATCAGGATTGTTGCAATCCAAACTACGTTAGATTTGTTTGGAGAGATTAAAGCAACATTGAGTTTAAATCAAACGATTAGAATTTAGAAACAAGAATGGATGTTGAAATGAATATTCGTTTGAGTGTGTCAGGTAATCTAGATATGAGATATCACGTCCTAAAAAAGGCACACTACAACAGATTAAATATCCATTCAGCTGTTTGAAAAATGTATGAATTACTCGGAATTTAGTACTGATGAAAGAAAATGGAAACAGATACGACCGAATTGAAGTCTCAATATCTAAATTTCCTGTAAAAGAAGCAGAAAAGAGGAGACTGAATGGGCTATGAAACGGTTTTATGATTTTTGAGTTGAAGTAAGATCGAATTTTCGAAATAATTTTAGTTGAAACTACTCGAGTTGTCAAGAGTTTGCGAATGGAATGAAGATAAGTTCCGACCGATTTAAGAATATACTGTATTAGATGGAATACAGATATGATTAGATAGTTGTTAAGAAGGTATTGATGTTATAAGATTACAAGAATCATTGAAATCTATTGTCGAGATAGAGACTTTAGAGTTATTTGAGAGAGTGTGGTATCGATTTTCAAAGATTCGGAGTGTTTGATTGGAGGTGATTTCACTATACCATCCTCTGATCGATGGATTGTCTGAGGCGACTATCCGGATTTTATTTTTGAAATGCTCAGAATTATAGTATCTGATTCGGTATTATCTGATTTATTTTTGCCACTTAATGATTATGATTCTAGTAACAGCTAACTAATGGATATAGAGATAGAGTTTTGATTATGAGATGATAAAAGAATCAGGAATTTCTTTATTTTGAGAGAGTATTTCTGAAATGTCGGCGATTAGACCGGATATGGTTTGTGAAAATAAAGAAAATGTAAAGATTGATCTGAACAGAATAAGAATAGTGCAGACTGGTTAGAGTTGGAAATTGAATGACAGATATAAATTTTGAAGTTTGAACGGAATGATCAGCGAGAACTGTTCTGTTTGAAGCACCATTTGATTCAGAAAGAGAGAGTCCAGAAACGATCTAGATGTTTGTGAATAAATAAGACTTATTTCTGGTGTATACGCTGAAGAACATCAATTAAACTCTTGTCTATGAATTCCAATTAGAGGAAACAGAACCTGATAAGGTTGTGAAATAATTGGAATGATCAATACAAATTTTGATCAGGAGTAAGAGCAGCTTAGAAGTGAGTTAACTCAGTGACTACTGAAGAATGAAATCGATATGATTGAATAGGTGATCAGAAAGGAAAAGAAGCGAAGAGATATCTGAAATTCACAGAATAGAAGTAAGAATTACTTCAGGCAGCTTTTCAGTTTATGAGATTTTGTGGTAGGATTGAATGCGATTTCGAGGACGAAATCATTCCTTAGAGGGGAGGAATTGTAAGACCCTGAAAATATGAATATTAATTATGGAATTAGAGATTTAAATTTCGTATTTGGAAAATATTCAATTTGGAATTTATGGAAATTCGAGATTTAATTTCCGAGCCGAAAATATTTAATTTTAGAATTTACGGGTTTTGAGAATTAAAATTCGGGATTCTTAAATTAAAAGAATAAATATTCTAATTGAATATTTGTGGGATTTAAGATTCAAATTCCATGTTCGGAGAATTAAAGGATTTAATTGGAAGAAGAAACTCGAGCAGGGACTGAACTGCAAATATCAAAGTTTCAGGGGCTAAAATGCAAAAATGGGATTTGACTTGTCAACAAGAGATTTATATTATACTTTTCATGTGTATATATTCCCTTCAGCAACAGTAATACCGAGAGAGAGATGGATGAAGGTTCCAAGGACCGATTTGCAATTATTAAGAAATTCAAGGACCAAAGGGCAAAATTCCAATTGTTGGCAAGTGGACTACACGTGGCTTTGTATATATGAATTGCATGTATTCCACTCAGCAAAATGAACGAAGGGAAGCAGAAACATTGAAGAAGAAGCTCTCATGGCCGATTCTTGTCTTCCAATTTTTATAGAACTCGATCCGGCCGGTAGAATTTCCAATTGATCGTATATTTGCGATCACGGCTTCGAGTGCTACACTTTGATGTAAGTTTGGCTAAATTCTACCGTGTTTTAATTTTAAGATGTTGTTAGAATTAAGATTTGATTGTATAAACGTGTTCTAGTATATATGACGATAGCATATTTAAGTCGGTCCGCAAAAAGATCGTCGTTTGGACATGTTTACAATTTTTGCAAGATTTTACAGAATTCTGAAATATTGGAGATGGTATTTTCGAAATTGGGCTGATGGATTGAATATATTATGAGTTGTATATGGTAGAAATATTGATGTTAATGTTTTTGGAATTACCGAATTCGAATCGTTACGCCGTCGATTCTCGTTTGTCGAATTTCTGGAAAATGCAAGTGTTAATTTCGAAATTGTAGTGATGGGATGATAGTATTATGAGTTAGATATCAATGTTTGATTGATGTTTAAAGTATTAAAATCATCGGTTTCGAATTACTTCGCCATCGGTTGAATTTTTGGTTAATGGGACAAGATTTGAAGTTGATGAAACCTTGATGAGTTGAAATGAATTTGAGAAGCTAATGAGGAGTTGTATAAATCTTAATTTCAGAACTTGAAGTTGAAGGTATCGAAGTCGAGTTGACGAGTCCGGAATTGATTTGATCTTGAGCTACAAGTTGGACACAACTAGAGTTGAAATCACAAGAAGGATTGAGCAGAATTCTGGACAGCTTATGTTTGATCAAGTAGTGCGAGAGTTTCAGAGGTTTGAGTTCAGATTAAAGTTATGATTCGACATTAATTCGACAGGTAGAATAACTCGAAAATGTGGTGGTTTTCGAGTTTATTAAATCACATACATGCATGATTAGGTGTTTTACTTAATCTTATATGATTCTGTGAATTACTTGACTTAGTTGATTGAGTTAATTGATATATGAGTTGTTTGCTTCCAACATGATTTCTTGTTGAGATATATGATGGATAATTTATTTGAGATTGTTGGTTTAGATTATTTTGAAGTGTTGAGTTGTGGTAGATTGATTATAGAGTTGAAAGTAAACCCTTTGAGCCACAATTCTTTCGAAACCTTGAAAACAGAATCGAAAAGAAAATATTGGACGTGGTGAACTTATATGCGAGAGGCTAGGGATCTGACTTGATTTCTTTTGCCACGGTTCTTAATATAGTGTTCACAGTCCAGGGAATATCAGATTTTACCACCCCGAGCGGGAGCGTAGGTGGGAGGCTTGATTTTTTTTATGGCCTGATTATATTTCCGGGATCCCAACGATATGAATTTTTAAATTATCGATTCTGTAAGACTTGAATCCTTTAACCTTAAACCGTATTCGTGTCTTTATGATATTGAATGAGTTTATTTGAAAGACATCCGGCAGGTAAGGTATAAGGAAATTGTTGATTGTAATAGTAAATTACTTGATTGAGTTATTTTTATTTGATTTATATAGATGTCTTTCATACTGAGATTTATTCTCACCCGAGTTATCCGGCTGTTGTTTTGCTTGTACGTGTGCATTGCATCAGGTTGAAGAATATTCGAGTCGGACTTGACGTGGAACGAGATATTGAGAGATTAGGGTGGAGACTCGGGTTTAAGAATAGAAGTTGCTGTCAATTGATGTTTTGAGCTACCTGAAGTTTGTATATATGTTGTCAAACCTTGTATAAGTTAGTTGTTGGAAGTTTAGTTTCAATACTTGTATGCAACTTATGAGTTTGATGTATTGCATTGTAGAAACTTGTACAAGTTAAGGTTTGAGTTTGTATGCATGTTATACTTTGTAGCTTGCCTTTAGATCATTCTAGTATGGAATTGAGATGCTTTGAATGTTTCAAGCTCTTTATATCTTGCATAGGACAGCAACAGCAGATTCTGGATTTCTGCACAAAACCTTCTCGCTCGATCGGTGGACTTTAACCGATCGAGCGAGGCCATGTGAATTGCGGGCAGAAAGTTTCTGAATTTGTGCTCGCTCGATCGGTGAACTTTTACCGATCGAGCGAGGCCTTGTTTTATTTTAAAAAAAAAAATTTTTTTATTGCTTTTGCTTTCAAGTTTAATTTGTTTGCTTGTAAGTTATTAGTTTAATTATCAGTGTAATTCTGATTGAATGTCGATAATTGAGATTAGCACCCGAGGTCTTCACAACAGGTGATATCAGAGCGTAAGTTCTTGGAATAAGATAGAAGTTGAGCGGGGTAGATCGAGTCGCATGCATTTTTTTTTAGTATGGCTTGATTGATGCTTTACTGAAATTGATAAAATGTATGTGAGTGTGATTTACTTCTTGGAAAAAAATTATTTGAGTACATGCTTAAATATTTATGTGCTTACTTGATTATGTGAATTCACATGAATTTTGAATTCCTTTTAGGCATGTTTCTTTGAATAGCATGAAGAGTTGTAAGCATGTGTAATATGACAAAGCATGAGATTATATGTATTTTTAATGATTAGAATAGTATACTCTCCGTGTTGCTTATGAATTTTATTATCAAGTGAGTCAGGTTATTTGGGTGGATGTAAGCACCCCAGATTGAACCGAACAGTACTCCGCAAGTGAAGTAAGTACCTCCGATTGAACAGATCAATATTGTAGTAAACTATCAGAATCGATGGATGCTACACTCACACCAATGGAGGTGCTATTTTGAACGATTTCAGACTTATAATCCGCCAATTCTGAAAGGTACCGAAGATACTAATGTTTGTGAAGGTTGGTTAGAAGAGCTTGATCAATTGTTTAAATCTTTAGAATACTCTGATGAACGAAGAATCAAACTTGTTGTATACCAACTGCAAGATTTAGCAAGAAGCTGGTGGTTTGCGACGAAGCAATGCCTGGAAAACATAGGTATAGTAATTTCTTGGCAGGTATTTAAGACTGAATTTTGTCAACAATTTCTTCCGAGATCTTATAGAGAAGATAGAGCAGGAGAATTTGTTAATTTGCAGCAGGGAAATATGACTATCGATGGGTATGTTGCTAAATTCTCCAATTTGCTCCGATTTGTTCCTCACATAATTCAGGATGAACAAGTCCAAACGAATTTGTTTATCAATGGACTGAATCCGGAAATTTATGCTTGGATAGATGTTGGGCGACCAAATAGATTGGTTGATGCTATTGACAGGGCTAAAAGAGCTGAAGACGGTTTTATGAGACATAAAGAAAGTTCAATTGTGCCTCAGCATTTCGAACAACCGCACTTTCAGTCACAATTGTCATCACAGAGCAGCTATGAGGCAGGAGGTAGTGTTAGTGGAAGTGAAAAGCGGTTATAGCATTTGAGGCAACAGTTCAAGAAGTCTGGAAGTAGCTCTTCTAGCTCTAGCAGACTAAAGCAACTTCGTATGAGTCAGAAAGCAGAATATGCCGGCAAATACTGTACTCATTGTGGAGGAAAACATGCTAGCGATGAATGCCGAGGAACTTTAGGAAAATGTCATCGTTGCTATGAAGTGGGACATTTTTCGAGACTGTGTCCCAATCCTTGGGGAACGAGGAGAAACTTGAATGAAGATCCAACTCTGAAACAACAAGCATCTACAGATACTTTGGTTCAATATGCACCAGATGATGACACTACAGGTATAATTGAGCTTTGAGTAATTTTCCTGTATATTGATGAAACTGGGTGCATTGCATACATATATAGTTGCATAATCTATTATGTTACATTAACGGTATGTTGAACCTTTATCTGAAATAGTTATTATGAACTAATCGGGATGAACGGCTAAGAAAGAAGATATCAGTACTTGTATAAGAAAAGCTGAATTAGAGTTTGATAGAAATCAGATTGAAAGGAAGTTAATTGTGTTACTTGAAATATTGTGAGAATTATCAAATTCAGGTTCCGCTTATTTTGTGTATTGAATAAGTTTTGAATCAATCATGATTATTTGGGAACAATTTAGACATCTGATAAGATAAGTACGAAAATCAGTTACAGTTGAGTCTTCTTTTTTATTTTGCTGAATCTAGTATATCATGGAATCATGACTCTTGAATTTCTTGATATCGATTATAAGGTTTTGTATTCGACCTCGATTGATTTTGATTGACTCTTATTCCTTGTTAGAGTCTGATTTGATTCACTCGCTTAAAGTCGAAATGCAAGTGAGTTGTTTTCACTTTGCAAATTTTGTCGTTCAGAATATGTGTTCTTTGGATGACCTCTACTTGAGTGAGTTTCTTTGATTATGAATTGCAAGAGTCGTTGATCTTTTGGTATATAAATTCAGTATATTTTGATGATTTTGACTCGTAACTGACAGAAATTTGGAGTCAGAGTACCAGTAAGAATTTTGAATTAATTGTATGATTTTGCCAGAAATGGATATTAAGGCTTGATCGACTGATTAAAGACTTTGTTTGTACTTGAGTTTTTAGACAAAATACTCAAATAATCAGGATTGTTGCAATCCAAACTACGTTAGATTTGTTTGGAGAGATTAAAGCAACATTGAGTTTAAATCAAGTGATTAGAATTTAGAAACAAGAATGGATGTTGAAATGAATATTCGTTTGAGTGTGTCAGGTAATCTAGATATGAGATATCACATCCTGGAAAAGGCACACTACAACAGATTAAATATCCATTCAGCTGTTTGAAAAATGTATGAATTACTCGGAATTTAGTATTGATGAAAGAAAATGGAAACAGATACGACCGAATTGAAGTCTCAATATCTAAATTTCCTGTAAAAGAAGCAGAAAAGAGGAGACTGAATGGGCTATGAAACGGTTTTATGATTTTTGAGTTGAAGTAAGATCGAATTTTCGAAATAATTTTAGTTGAAACTACTCGAGTTGTCAAGAGTTTGCGAATGGAATGAAGATAAGTTCCGACCGATTTAAGAATATACTGTATTTGATGGAATACAGATATGATTAGATAGTTGTTAAGAAGGTATTGATGTTATAAGATTACAAGAATCAATGAAATCTATTGTCGAGATAGAGACTTTAGAGTTATTTGAGAGAGTGTGGTATCGATTTTCAAAGATTCGGAGTGTTTGATTGGAGGTGATTGCACTATACCATCCTCTGATCGATGGATTGTCTGAGGCGACTATCCGGATTTTATTTTTGAAATACTCAGAATTATAGTATCTGATTCAGTATTATCTGATTTATTTTTGCCACTTAATGATTATGATTCTAGTAACAGCTAACTAATGGATATAGAGATAGAGTTTTGATTATGAGATGATAAAAGAATCAGGAATTTCTTTATTTTGAGAGAGTATTTCTGAAATATCGGCGATTAGACCGGATATGGTTTGTGAAAATAAAGAAAATGTAAAGATTGATCTGAACAGAATAAGAACAGTGCAGACTGGTTAGAGTTGGAAATTGAATGACAGATATAAATTTTGAAGTTTGAACGGAATGATCAGCGAGAAATGTTCTGTTTGAAGCACCATATGATTCAGATAGAGAGAGTCCAGAAACGATCTAGATGTTTGTGAATAAATAAGACTTATTTTTGGTGTATACGCTGAAGAACACCAATTAAACTTTTGTCTATGAATTCCAATTAGAGGAAATAGAACCTGATAAGGTTGTGAAATAATTGGAATGATCAATACAGATTTTGATCAGGAGTAAGAGCAGCTTAGAAGTGAGTTAACTCAGTGACTACTGAAGAATGAAATCGATATGATTGAATAGGTGATCAGAAAGGAAAAGACGAGAAGAGATATCAGAACAGATATCTGAAATTCACAGAATAGAAGTAAGAATTACTTCAGGCAGCTTTTCATTTTATGAGATTTTGTGGTAGGATTGAATGCGATTTCGAGGACGAAATCATTCCTTAGAGGGGAGGAATTGTAGGACCCTGAAAATATGAATATTAATTATGGAATTAGAGATTTAAATTTCGTATTTGGAAAATATTCAATTTGGAATTTATGGAAATTAGAGATTTAATTTCCGAGCCGAAAATATTTAATTTTAGAATTTACGGGTTTTGAGAATTAAAATTCGGGATTCTTAAATTAAAAGAATAAATATTCTAATTGAATATTTGTGGGATTTAAGATTCAAATTCCATGTTCCGAGAATTAAACGATTTAATTGGAAGAAGAAACTCGAGCAGGGACTGAACTGCAAATATCGAAGTTTCAGGGGCTAAACTGCAAAAATGGGATTTGACTTGTCAACAAGAGATTTATGTTACACTTTGCATGTGTATATATTCCCTTCAGCAACAGTAATACCTAAAGAGAGATGGATGAAGGTTCCAAGGACCGATTTGCAATTATTAAGAAATTCAAGGACCAAAGGGCAAAATTCCAATTGTTGGCAAGTGGACTACACGTGGCTTTGTATATATGAATTGCATGTATTCCACTCAGCAAAATGAACGAAGGAAAGCAGAAACATTGAAGAAGAAGATCTCATGGCCGATTCTTGTCTTCCAATTTTTATAGAACTCGATCCGGCCGGTAGAATTTCAAATTGATCGTATATTTGCGATCACGGCTTCGAGTGCTACACTTTGACGTAAGTTTGGCTAAATTCTACCGTGTTTTAATTTTAAGATGTTGTTAGAATTAAGATTTGATTGTATAAACGTGTTCTGGTATATACGAAGATAGCATATTTAAGTCGGTCCGCAAAAAGATCGTCGTTTGGACATGTTTACAATTTTTGCAAGATTTTACAGAATTCTGAAATATTGGAATCGTATTTTCGAAATTGGGCTGATGGATTGAATATATTATGAGTTGTATATGGTAGAAATATTGATGTTAATGTTTTTGGAATTACCGAATTCGAATCGTTACGCCGTCGATTCTCGTTTGTCGAATTTCTGGAAAATGCAAGTGTTAATTTCGAAATTGTAGTGATGGTATGATAGTATTATGAGTTAGATATCAATGTTTGATTGATGTTTAAAGTATTAGAATCATCGGTTTCGAATTACTTCGCCATCGGTTGAATTTTTGGTTAATGGGACAAGATTTGAAGTTGATGAAACCTTGATGAGTTGAAATGAATTTGAGAAGCTAATGAGGAGTTGTATAAACCTTAATTTCAGAACTTGAAGTTAAAGGTATCGAAGTCGAGTTGACGAGTCCGGAATTGATTTGAGCTTGAGCTACAAGTTGGACACAACTAGAGTTGAAATCACAAGAAGGATTGAGCAGAATTCTGGACAGCTTATGTTTGATCAAGTAGTGCGAGAGTTTCAGAGGTTTGAGTTTAGATTAAAGGTATGATTCGACATTAATTCGACAGGTAGAATAACTCGAAAACGTGGTGGTTTTTGAGTTTATTAAATCACATACATGCATGATTAGGTGTTTTACTTAATCTTATATGATTCTATGAATTACTTGACTTAGTTGATTGAGTTAATTGATATATGAGTTGTTTGTTTCCAACATGATTTCTTGTTGAGATATATGATGGATAATTTATTTGAGATTGTTGGTTTAGATTATTTTGAAGTGTTGAGTTGTGATAGATTGATTATAGAGTTGAAAGTAAACCCTTTGAGCCACAATTCTTTCGAAACCTTGAAAACAGAATCGAAAAGAAAATATTGGACGTGGTGAACTTATATGCGAGAGGCTAGGGATCTGACTTGATTTCTTTCGCCACGGTTCTCAATATAGCGTTCACAGTCCAGGGAATATCAGATTTTACCACCCCAAGCGGGAGCGTAGGTGGGAGGCTTGATTTTTTTTATGGCCTGATTATATTCCCGGGATCCCAACGATATGAATTTTTAAATTATCGATTCTGTAAGACTTGAATCCTTTAACTTTCAACCGTATTCGAGTCTTTATGATATTGAATGAGTTTATTTGAAAGACATCCGGAAGGTAAGGTATAAGGAAATTGTTGATTGTAATAGTAAATTACTTGATTGAGTTATTTCTATTTGATTTATATAGATGTCTTTCATACTGAGATTTATTCTCACCCGAGTTATCCGGCTGTTGTTTTGCTTGTATGTGTGCATTGCATCAGGTTGAAGAATATTCGAGTCGGACTTGACGTGGAACGAGATATTGAGAGATTAGGGTGGAGACTCGGGTTTAAGAATAGAAGTTGCTGTCAATTGATGTTTTGAGCTACCTGAAGTTTGTATATATGTTGTCAAACCTTGTATAAGTTAGTTGTTGGAAGTTTAGTTTCAATACTTGTATGCAACTTATGAGTTTGATGTATTGCATTGTAGAAACTTGTACAAGTTAAGGTTTGAGTTTGTATGCATGTTATACTTTGTAGCTTGCCTTTAGATCATTCTAGTATGGAATTGAGATGCTTTGAATGTTTCAAGCTCTTTATATCTTGCATAGGACAGCAACAGCAGATTCTGGATTTCTGCACAAAACCTTCTCGCTCGATCGGTGGACTTTAACCGATCGAGCGAGGCCATGTGAATTGCGGGCAGAAAGTTTCTGAATTTGTGCTCGCTAGATCGGTGAAATTTTACCGATCGAGCGAGGCCTTGTTTTTTTTAAAAAAAAAATTTTTTTTTATTGCTTTTGCTTTCAAGTTTAATTTGTTTGCTTGTAAGTTATTAGTTTAATTATCAGTGTATTTCTGATTGAATGTCGATAATTGAGATTAGCACCTATTTACAAGCTTATTACAACATATATTGGCATTTGCAATGATCTATACATCGTAAAAGAGTGATGAAGACACCATATTGTCTTAATCTAATCAATTAGAGTCCATTGAAGTCCCTACCTAATTATATTATGCTAAAACACCTATACGGATTTTGATTAACTTGTGGACCAATAACTAGCTTATTCAAACCAATTAGAGTGCATTGGATTCCCAACTTAATATTCTTTAGCTAAAACACCTAAACGGATTCTGTTAGACTCGTGCATCATTTACAAGCTTATTACAACATATATTGGCATTTGCAATGATCTATACATTGTAAAAGAGTGATGAAGACACCATAATGTCTTTATCTATTCAATTAGAGTCCATTGGAGTCCCTACTTGATAATATTACGCTAAAACACCTATACGGATTTCTATTGACTTGTGGACCAATAAATAGCTTATTCAAACCAATTAGAGTGCATTGGATTTCCAACTTAATATTCTTAAGCTAAAACACCTATACAGATTCTGTTAGACTCGTGCATCATTTACAAACTTATTACAACATATATTTGCTTTTGCAATGATCTATACATTGTAAAAGAGTGATGAAGACATCATATAGTCTTAATCTAATCAATTAGAGTCTATTGAAGTCCCTACTTGATAATATTACGCTAAAACACCTATACGGATTTTGATTGACTTGTGGACCAACAACTAGCTTATTCAAACCAATTAGAGTGCATTGAATTCCCAACTTAATATTCTTAAGCTAAAACACCTATACGGATTCTGTTAGACTCGTGCATCATTTACAAGCTTAGTACAACATATATTTGCATTTGCAATGATCTATACATTGTAAAAGAGTGATGAAGACACCATATTGTCTTAATCTAATCAATTAGAGTTCATTGGAGTCCCTACTTGATAATATTACGCTAAAACACCTATACGAATTTTGATTGACTTGTGGACAAATAACTAGCTTATTCAAACCAATTAGAGTGCATTGGATTCTCAACTTAATATTCTTAAGCTACAACACCTATACGGATTCTGTTAGACTCGTGCATCATTTACAAGCTTATTACAACATATATTGGCATTTGCAATGATCTATACATTGTAAAAGAGTGATGAAGACACCATATTGTCATTATCAAATCAATTAGAGTCCATTGGATTCCCTACTTGATAATATTACGCTAAAACACCTATACGGATTTTGATTGACTTGTGGACCAATAACTAGCTTATTCAAACCAATTATAGTGCATTGGATTCCCAACTTAGTATTCTTAAACTAAAATATCTATACGGATTTTGTTAGACTCGTGCATCATTTACAAGCTTATTACAACATATATTGGCTTTTTCAATGATCTATACATTGTAAAAGAGTGATGAAGACACCATATTGTCTTAATCTAATCAATTAGAGTACATTGGAGTCCATGCTTGATAATATTACGCTTAAACACCTATACGGATTTTAATGACTTGTGGACCAATAACTAGCTTATTCAAACCAATTAGAGTGCATTGGATTTCCAACATAATATTCTTAAGCTAAAATACCTATATGGATTCTGTTAGACTCGTGCATCATTTATAAGCTTATTACAACATATATTGGCATTTGTAATGATCTATACATTGTAAAAGAGTGATGAAGACACCATATTGTCTTAATCTAATCAATTAGAGTCCATTGGAGTCCCTACTTGATAATATTACGCTAAAACATCTATACGGATTTTGATTGACTTGTGGACCAATAACTAGCTTATTCAATCCAATTAGAGTGCAATGGATTCCAAATTTAATATTCTTAAGCTAAAACACCTATACGGATTCAGTTAGACTCGTGTGCATCATTTACAAGCTTATTACAACATATATTGGCATTTGCAATGATCTATACATTGTAAAAGAGTGATGAAGACACCATATTGTCTTAATCTAATCAATTAGAGTCCATTGGAGTCCCTACTTGATAATATTACGCTAAAACACCTATACGAATTTTGATTGACTTGTGGACCAATAACTAGCTTATTCAAACCAATTAGAGTGCATTGGATTCCCAACTTAATATTCTTAAGCTAAAACCCCTTTACGGATCCTGTTAGACTCGTGCATCATTTACAAGATTATTACAACATATATTTGTATTTGCAATGATCTATACATTGTAAAAGAGTGATGAAGACACCATATTGTCTTAATCTAATCAATTAGAGTCCATTGGAGTCCCTACTTGATAATATTACGCTAAAACACCTATACGGATTTTGATTGACTTGTGGACCAATAACTAGCTTATTCAAACCAATTAGAGTTCATTGGATTCCCAACTTAATATTCTTAAGCTAAAACATCTATACGAATTCTGTTAGCTTCGTGCATCATTTACAAGCTTATTACTACATATATTGGCATTTTCAATGACCTATACATTGTAAAAGAGTGATGAAGACACCATATTGTCTTAATCTAATCAATTAGAGTCCATTGGAGTCCCTACTTGATAAAATTACGCTAAAACACCTATACGGATTTTGATTGACTTATAAACCAATAACTAGCTTATTCAAAACAATTAGAGTGCATTAGATTCCCAATTAATATTCTTAAGCTAAAACACTTATACGGATTCTGTTAGACTCGTGCATCATTTACAATCTTATTACAACATATATTGGCATTTGCAATGATCTATACATTGTAAAAGAGTGATGAAGACACCATATTTTCTTAATCTAATCAATTAGAGTCCATTGGAGTCCCTACTTGATAATATTACGTTAAAACACCTATACAGATTTTTATTGACTTGTGGACCAATAACTAGCTTATTCAAACCAAGTAGAGTGCATTGGATTTCCAACCTAATATTCTTAAGCTAAAACACCTATACGGATTCTGTTAGACTCGTGCATCATTTACAAGCTTATTACAATATATATTGGCATTTGTGTGACGACCCGAGTTCTAATCTCTCGATAATCAAATCATCAAATAGAATAGACAATAATCAATGTCTAAACAAAATAAATTTTTTTTTTTTTTTAAAATGGGAGCACCTCGCTCGATCGATAAACATCTACCGATCGAGCGAGCACAATGCTCAAACTCTCGGGTGCAGATAATAGTGGCCTCGCTCGATCTGCAAGAAATGACCGATCGAGCGAGCCACTTCTTTCAAGTGTTCTGTTCCTGCTATAACAGGCTCGCTCGATCGGTAGGAATTGCCCGATCGAGCGAGCACAGCAGTAGAAAAATAACAAAAACGTTTGCCGTCATGAACAAGTTCTTTCCTTCAATAATCAAATTCCTATCATCTCATACAAAGCCTATATCAATACATAATCTAACATGCATTCTAACATGATGTAATTGATAGGAATTGACCATCACAAGACTTTAAAATCATAACAATAAAGGCTCATAAACATGCAAGAAGCAATGTTACACAATCAAGATCAAGCTACATTATAATGTCTCAAGGATTTACATATCCCCATTCAAATCCTATGAACAACAACAAGACCACAACTTAATCATCACCAAGTCTTGGTGCAAGTAGCTCTAACATGCTCAAGTTTAAGACACTCAACTCTAACATTGACAGCACAAGAACTCATCTAAACTCGGATCATCACGCTATCTTCTCTTCCCTTGTTCTTCACATTCGCTTTTGCCCGGTTCCACTCCCTCTTATTGCAATGACACATACAACAAAACAATAGCCGGATAACTTCGGTGAGAAATAGATTTCCCAGTAAAAGCAACTAAACATGCATACAAACATATATCAAGATCATGATATAAAGAACATAACTTCAATGCATGTTTTAAAACAAGGTTCATCTCTTCATTCGTCGGTTGGGATCCCGAGAAGTAGATATCATAACTAATCCACCAACTCTCCCGATCGAGTTGGGGCTACTTATCTCACTTCTCTAGACTTTGAAGCCATCATATATGTAAATCAGACGCTAGGCTAAAACAACCACCCAGGCCATACATATACAATCCCTCAAATCGTCTATTCAAATGTTTCCGTTCATTTCAAAATCAAGGAACAAGTCTTCAAGATGAATGCAACATATATCATAATCAAAGCATTCATTATATCAAAGACTCATTCAACATAGCATAGAAGAGCATATAAAAGCAACTAAGCAAATAAGTACGTGATTTAGGGGAACTCGATACAAACCATCTCGAGTTATAATCCCAATCAAATAGTAGTCCAATTTTACCTTTCAAATGTGATGTTTAGGATGTGTTTTAGCTTGTCCAAATCTGTACAAGTTAACCACCAAACCTATCTCAAAATCTGCTCAAGTTTCAACCCAAACGTCAAAGCAAAAAGCTACCAACCTTGTGCGTTCTTGTATCGGTTTCGGAGTCAAGATCAATGAGTTGAAATGCCCTGTTTACACACTAAAAAATAGCATAACAAGCAAGGAATCATCAGCTAATAATTCAGCCACTTCTTAGTCCAAGAACAATAGCAAATCACTTCAAATCATGAGTTCGACGGCATATCGGTATAACTCGGCGATTCCGAACACATCTATAACATTTCTAACATGCATATCAGCTGTTGAAGCTTTGAAACCAATATATCAGCAGGTATATAGATCAAATCATAGCTGGGAAATCATAAGAACATGATACAACAATCAATCCTCAACCCAACTTCAATATATAAAAGATAGAATCTCATCAACAATAATTCAAACACAAGTCTGATCTCTGTCCATTTCGAATTCTCAAACCTTGATGAACTAAGAGAAAACTTACATCAATTCGAAGGTTTCATTGCGAGGATTCCAGAACATCTTTTGGAATCGAAAACGAATACCCGGATCAAAAGATATGTGAATTGGAATATGAGGAAAAAGCTTGAAGATTTTCTGTTTCTTGCTTTCGGTTCTTGCCTCTAAAATGTCTGATGGATTATGTGAATCACACGTGCATGCTGAGTAATCACTTTCAAAATCTGATACCTTCCATAATATTTGCACTTTAGCCCCTCAACTATTCAAAAATTGCAATTTGGTTCTCAGCTTCTCATTTCATTCAATTTCAATCCTAATAAATTTAAGAATATTAGAATTTAAATCAAAACGCCAAATATTCCCAAATTAAATATTCTCGAATTAAAATTAAATAATTTCGGGCGTTACAATTATCCCCCACTAAGACACGATTTCGTCCTCAAAATCTCAAGTTGTATCCACAGATCATATAACAGATATCAGATAACAAAAAAAAACTAAAGAAGACTCACATCATTGAAACATCTCTGGAAAACGTTGCATCATATCTGACTCAGTCTCCCAAGTCGCTTCTTCAATACCATGACGACTCCACTGGACTTTCACAAGTGGAATAGTCTTCGTTCGTAGTTGCTTCTATTTTCGATCAAGAATCTGAATTGGCTTTTCAAAATAACTCAAAGTCTCGTCGAGTTCAGCCTCATCAGATTGAAGCAAATGAGATTCATCAGCCAGATATTTTCGAAGCATCGATACATGAAAGACATCATGTATTCCAGATAAAGATGGAGGAAGAGCTAATCGATAGGCGAGATTGCCTATTTTCTCCATAATTTCATAAGGACCGATATATCGTGGAGACAATTTCCCTCGCTTGCCAAATCTGACAGTGCCTCTGAATGAAGAAATCTTCAGAAACACTATATCCCTGTTCAAACGACAAAGGTCGACGTCGAACATTGGCATATTTCGCTTGTCTATCTTGAGCTGTCTTTATTCTTCTCTGAATAAGCTTCACCTGCTCATTCATATCACGTATCATATCAGGGCCAGTGTCAGGTACTTCAGAGATATCATCCCAGTACAGAGGAGATCGACATTTTCTTCCATATAAAGCTTCAAAAGGAGCCATTCCAATACTCGATTGATAGTTGTTGTTGTACGAGAATTCACAAAGAGATAGTGATTCTTGCCAACTAGTGCCAAAATCAAGCACTACAGCTCTCAACATGTCCTCCAATGTCTGAATAGTACGCTCAGACTGTCCGTCAGTCTGTGGATGATAAGCTGTACTCAAGTGTAACTGAGTACCCAAATCACTCTGTAAGATGTGCCAAAAATGTGATGTAAATCGAGGATCACGATCTGATATGATGGATTTCGGCACTCTGTGCAATCTAACAACTTCTCGAACATAAATCTCTGCCATCTGCTCGTGTCTATATGTCATGCGATAAGGAATGAAACACGCTGATTTCGTCAATCTGTCAATAATCACCCAGATAGCATCACAGCCTCTAGAAGATCGAGGTAATCTTGTCACGAAATCCATAGAAATATGATCCCATTTCCATTCAGGTACGGATAAACTCTGTAATAAACCAGGCGGTCTCTTCCTTTCAGCCTTCACCTGCTGGCAATTCAGACATCGAGACACAAAATCGGTGATATCTGACTTCATCTGTTTCCACCAATAATGAGTCTTCAGATCATTGTACATCTTCCTACCACCAGGATGAATACTGTAACGACTACAATGTGCCTCTTTCAGTAGTTGTTGACGTACATCAGAAATATCAGGCACTACTAGTTTATTGTGAACGTAAAGAAGATCATCTCGAACCCGGTATTCAGATACATGCCCTGATCGGACTTTCTCAATCGAGTTCTGCACATTCTGATCATTTTTCTAAGCATCTCTAATTCGCAACAACAATGCTGGTTCAACTTGAATTTGATAAAGTCGCAGAGGCTGATAATTCATATCAAATACTAATCCAGATAGACAACAGTTTTCAATCAAATTCGATACACCAATCATCGATAAGGATAAGGAACATACCTTTCGACTCAATGCATCAGCTGCTGCATTCGATTTCCCCGGATAGTACTTAATTTCACAATCAAAATCTTTCAGCAAATCAAGCCATCGTCGCTGTCTCATATTCAATTCTGACTGTGAAAACAGATATTTCAGACTCTTGTGATCAAAATAAATCTCAAACTGTTCCCCGTACCGATAATGTCGCCAAATCTTCAAAGCAAATACAATTGCGGCCAATTCAAGATCATGAATCGAATATCTGGTCTCGTGAGGCTTCAACTGTCTTGAGGCATAAGCAATTACATGCCCTCGCTGCATTAAAACACAACCTAAACCTCACAATAAACAGTAAAACCACCAGTACCTGAAGGGATCGTCAAGACTGGTGCACTGGTCAGTCGTTTCTTCAACTCCAGAAAACGATTCACAAGCATCAGACCAGAAAAATGGAGTATTCTTCTGAGTCAACTGAGTAATCGGCTTCGCAATACTGGAAAAATCTTTAATGAACTGGCGATAATACCCAGCCAAACCCATAAAACTACGAATCTCAGGAACAGATGTAGGTCTAGACCAATTAATCACAGCCTCTACTTTACTTGGATCAACAGAAATACCATCTCCAGATATAATATGTCCAAGAAATACCACCTGTTTCAGCCAAAACTCACATTTCGACAGTTTAGCATACAGCTTTTCAGATCTCAGAGTCTTCAATACAGTTCTCAAATGCTCAGAATGATCAATCAAATTCTTCGAATATATCAGAATATCATCAATAAAAATAATCACGAAGTCATTGAGATATTTCTGAAATACACGGTTCATCAAAGCCATGAATACAGCTGGAGCATTTGTCAAACCAAACGGCATAACTATAAACTCATAATGGCCATACCTGGTTCTAAACGCAGTCTTAGGAATATCAGAATCCCTAACTCTCAGCCGATGGTATCCAGATCTCAGATCGATCTTGGAATACACTGAAGAACCTTGCAAGTGGTCAAATAAATCATCAATACGAGGCAAAGGATATTTGTTATTTACCGTTGCCTTGTTCAGTTGTCGGTAGTCGATGCACAATCTCATTGAACCGTCTTTCTTTCTAACAAACAATACTGGAGCTCCCCAAGGAGAAATACTTGGTCGAATGTATCCCTTGGCCAGTAAATCTTCTAACTGTTCTTTCAACTCTTTCAGTTCAACTGGTGCCATTCGATAAGGTGCTTTCGAAATCGGTGCAGTTCCTGGCATCAGTTCGATGTTGAAATCAATCTCACAATACGGAGGTAATCCTGGAATCTCATCAGGAAAAACGTCCGCAAATTCACTAACCACTGGCAAATCAGCCAGGTTCGGGCTAGCTTTCAAAATGTCAACTGCATATACAAGAAATCCCTCCGCTCCTTTCTGCAAAAGTCGGGTCATAGCTAATACAGAAATAAGAGGAATCTTAGCACGTGAACCCTTACCATAGAATTTCCATTCTTCAGTCATCTCAGGTCTGAATCTCACTATCTTTTGGAAACAGTCTACGGTAGCTCTGTACTTATTCAGCATATCAATCCCAATAATACAGTCAAAATCAGACATACCAAGTACAAAACAATCTATCTCAATCTCATTACCATCATACTGTAGTACAAAATTCTTAACTGTTTGAATCGATATAAGACCCCTCCCCAAAGGAGAAGAAACAGATACTACAACAGGTAATATTTCAACAGGCAAAGAATGCAATGAAACAAATTGGGCAGAGATAAATGTATGGGATGCACCTGTATCTATCAATACATATGCAGGATAACCATAAAGAGAACAGTTACCTGCAATCACGTCATCTGGTGCTCCCTGTGCTTGTTCCTCTGTCAATGCAAAGACATGAGCCTGCTGTCTCTGGGGCTGACTGCCTGTCTGACTTCCTCCTGGTCGAGTCTGTTGCTGTGGAATTGCGGGTTGAAAGGAATGAACAGAAGAGGCTTGCCTTCCAGGTTGAGCCACTGATCATGATGACTCTCCACCTCTTGACTGTCCAGAACCTCTCTGAGGACACACCCTCGCAAAATGACCGGTCTGCTGGCATATATGGCACCTCCCAGATACACCTTGGCACTGATCGGTTGGATGACCTCCACCACAACTGTTACAAAACACTCCTGACTTCTGTTTCGTGCCACTGGAACTCAAAGAACTGCTCCCTGGCTTTTTAAATTGTTTCCCTCGTGCTTGCAAAAACCCTTTCTTTCCACTGCTACTACCACTTTTATATCGAGGAGGTTGTTGTGGAATAGGAACTGAGGGTTGTGACTGTCTCGGAGGCTGAGCGGTATACAAAGCTCCTCGCTGTTGTATCAAACCAGCTTCCGCTCCTTTGGCACTGTTCAAGGCATCAGCAAAATTATTTGGTCGCCTTGTGTTCACCAAAGTAAAGACATCCGGACTCAGTCCATTAATGAACTGATCAGCCATAGCCTCGTCACTATCAGAAACGTCTGGAGCAAAACGTAGCAATGTAGAGAATTTAGCAACATAGTCTTCAATATTCAAGTTTCCCTGCTTCAGATTAGAAAACTCAGCGCCCTTGTCCTTACGATAAGACATCGGAAAGAAGCGTTGGTAGAACTCGGTTTTGAAGACATTCCAAGTCAGTACAGTTCCTCGATGCTCCAGAGCTTTCTTAGTCGTGAACCACCAGCTTTTCGCAACCTCATGCAACTGATGTCCAATGAGTCTGACTCTTCGTTCATCACCGTAGTCAAGTGAATCAAACAACATTTCCATGTCATCAAGCCATCCTTCACATTCAACTGCATTTTTAGTACCTTTCAGAGTAGGCGGATGGTATGATCAAAAACGTTTGAGCAGTGTTTCCATCGGAGTAGCAGTCATGTCTGTCATATGTAGCGGTAACTGGAGGCACTATCGGTGTTACCACTATCGGTGGAGTATGAACTGTCTGCTCTGGCATAAGAGTAGGAACCTGTGGTCTAAGAGGAGGTCGTCCTGGTCTTCGAGACATATCTGATTATCAAAATGGTTAAGACACCATAATCCTCAAATCAATCTCAGTCCTCCTCTGATCATCTTACCTCTGATCAAGACTCGGTTCTGATTCAATCTTAAATAAATAATCACAGTCTTCAGATAAAACATGCTTCCAATCAATTCAGATAATCAGGTAGCATGTCATAAATTATCAGAATACATGCCTCTAATCATTTCCGATATTCCAGTAAGCATGCGTCTTTAATCATCATAATTATACTTTCAAATAAAATAAATACAACATCATGTAATAAAATACTTGAAAGTAAACCATGCTAGCATTTACAACATGTAATTCAATCATGTAATTAAATCATAAAATGATAAAATAAATAAGCAAGGAAGATGACTCGATCTACCTCACTCACTGTCTAACTAAATCCAGAATTTTCTTGCTTTGATACCACCTGTTGTGACGACCCGAGTTCTAATCTCTCAATAATCAAATCATCAAATAGAATAGACAATAATCAATGTCTAAACAAAATAATTTTTTTTTAAAAAAAAAAAAATGGGAGCACCTCGCTCGATCGGTAAACATCTACCGATCGAGCGAGCACAATGCTCAAACTCTTGGGTGCAGATAATAGTGGCCTCGCTCGATCTACAAGAAATGACCGATCGAGCGAGCCACTTCTTTCAAGTGTTCTGTTCCTGATATAACAGCCTTGCTCGATCGGTAGGAATTGCCCGGTCGAGCGAGCACAGTTCCAGTAGAAAAATAACAGAAACGTTTGCCGTCATGAACAAGTTCTTTCCTTCAATAATCAAATTCCTATCATCTCATACAAAGCCTATATCAATAACATAAGCTAACATGCATTCTAACATGATGTAATTGATAGGAATTGACCATCACAAGACTTTAAAATCATAACAATAAAGGCTCATAAACATGCAAGAAGCAATGTTACACATTCAAGATCAAGCTACATTATAATGTCTCAAGGATTTACATATCCTCATTCAAATCCTATGAACAACAACAAGACCACAACTTAATCATCAACAAGTCTTGGTGCAAGTAGCTCTAACATGCTCAAGTTTAAGACACTCAACTCTAACATTGACAGCACAAGAACTCATCTAAACTCGGATCATCACGCTATCTTCTCTTCCCTTGTTCTTCACATTCGCTTTTTCCCGGTTCCACTCCCTCCTATTGCAATGACACATACAACAATACAATAGCCAGATAACTTCGGTGAGAAATAGATTTCCCAGTAAAAGCAACTAAACATGCATACAAACATATATCAAGATCATGATATAAAGAACATAACTTCAATGCATGTTTTAAAACAAGGTTCATCTCTTCATTCGTCGGTTGGGATCCCGAGAAGTAGATATCATAACTAATCCACCGACTCTCCCGATCGAGGTGGGGCTACTTATCTCACTTCTCTAGACTTTGAAGCCATCATATATGTAAATCAGACGCTAGGCTAAAACAACCACCCAGGACATACATATACAATCCCTCAAATCGTCTATTCAAACGTTTCCGTTCATTTCAAAATCAAGGAACAAGTCTTCAAGATGAATGCAACATATATCATAATCAAAGAATTCATTATATCAAAGACTCATTCAACATAGCATAGAAGAGCATATAAAAGCAACTAAGCAAATAAGTATGTGATTTAGGGGAACTCGATACAAACCATCTCGAGTTATAATCCCAATCAAATAGTAGTCCACTTTTACCTTTCAAATGTGATGTTTAGGATGTCTTTCAGCTTGTCCAAATCTGTACAAGTTAACCACCAAACCTATCTCAAAATCTGCTCAAGTTTCAACCCAAACATCAAAGCAAAATGCTACCAACCTTGTGCGTTCTTGTATCAGTTTCGGAGTCAAGATCAATGAGTTGAAATGCCCTGTTTACACACTGAAATCACAGCATAACAAGCAAGGAATCATCAGCTAATAATTCAGCCACTTCTTAGTCCAAGAACAATAGAAAATCACTTCAAATTACGAGTTCGACGGCATATCGGTATAACTCGGCGATTCCAAACACATCTATAACATTTCTAACATGCATATCAGCTGTTGAAGCTTCGAAACCAATATATCAGCAGGTATATAGATCAAATCATAGCTGGGAAATCATAAGAACATGATACAACAATCAATCCTCAACCCAACTTCAATATTACAAAAGATAGAAGCTCATCAACAACAATTCAAACACAAGTCTGATCTCTGTCCATTTCGAATTCTCAAACCTTGATGAACTAAGAGAAAACTTACATCAATTCGAAGGTTTCATTGCGAGGATTCCAGAACATCTTTCGGAATCGAAAACGGATACCCGGATCAAAAGATATGTGAATTGGAATATGAGGAAAAAGCTTGAAGATTTTCTGTTTCTTGCTCTCGGTTCTTGCCTCTAAAATGTCTGATGGATTATGTGAATCACACGTGCATGCTGAGTAATCACTTCCAAAATCTGATACCTTCCATAATAATTGCACTTTAGCTCCTCAACTATTCAAAAATTGCAATTTGGTCCTCAGCTTCTCATTTCATTCAATTTCAATCCTAATATATTTAAGAATGTTAGAATTTAAATCAAAACTTCAAATATTCCCAAATTAAATATTCTTGAATTAAAATTAAATAATTCCGGGCGTTACAATTTGCAATGATCTATATATCGTAAAAGAGTGATGAAGACACCATATTGTCTTAATCTAATCAATTAGAGTCCATTGAAGTCCCTACTTGATAATATTACGCTAAAACACCTATACGGATTTTGATTGACTTGTGGACCAATAACTAGCTTATTCAAACTAATTAGAGTGCATTGGATTCCCAACTTAATATTCTTTAGCTAATACACCTATACGGATTCTGTTAGACTCGTGCATCATTTACAAGCTTATTACAACATATATTGGCATTTGCAATGATCTATACATTGTAAAAGAGTGATGAAGACACCATAATGTCTTTATCTAATCAATTAGAGTCCATTGGAGTCCCTACTTGATAATATTACGCTAAAACACCTATACGGATTTTTATTGACTTGTGGACCAATAAATAGCTTATTCAAACCAATTAGAGTGCATTGGATTTACAACTTAATATTCTTAAGCTAAAACACCTATACGGATTCTGTTAGACTCGTGCATCATTTACAAACTTATTACAAAATATATTTGCATTTGCAATGATCTATACATTGTAAAAGAGTGATGAAGACACCATATAGTCTTAATCTAATCAATTAGAGTCTATTGGAGTCCCTACTTGATAATATTACGCTAAAACACCTATACGGATTTTGATTGACTTGTGGGCCAATAACTAGCTTATTCAAACCAATTAGAGTGCATTGGATTTGAAACGCCTACTACTAATAAATGCAGAATTTTTTTTTAAAATAATACTACTATACATACATGCCCATACATATATGTATATAAAAATAACATACTATTTTTTAAATAACCTGAAAAATATTAAATAAATAAATCCTTAAAAATGTTTCATGCATCAATTTAAAATAATAAACAATGCTGCTGAAAAATTTCATATGCGGAAACAATACTAAAATAAAACATATTTCAATATTCAACATAATAAACTAAATAGCTGCGACGGTCACGGGGTCCACTGCTCCGTGAGCTCATAAGTCCTCACCATCGGTAGGAGCTACATAAACGTCATCATGCTCACCTGCACAATATAAGCGTAGTGAGCCTAGGGGCTCAACATGTCTAATCCTTTATAACAAGATTAAAAATAATGCATCACATAATTACTAATATATATACATGTACATGAGCATGCATGGAAATATTTTCATCACATAATAAAACTGCTGAATCATAAACTGAATCATAACCATAATCATAAACATATTATTTCTTCATCATATATAACATAATTGAGCAATGCTTTTGAAACCTGAAGATGGTCCTATCCGTAAGTGTGACGCTCATGTGTCGACTGATCAGTCTCCTGAACCAACGTACGATGGCGGTGATAAATCACCTCCTATGGTAGTAAACTACCGAATCATATGGTGGATAACCACCCCTATGGTAGTAAAACTACTGAATCATATGGTGGAAAACCACCCCTATGTCACATACTTCAATTTCCACCAAAATATTTTATTGCTCATCATTTACATAATTATATACATAAGAAATTTCATGAATGCATGCACTGAAAATATGTTCGTAATATATATTTAATTTATTTTCATAATAAATATAATTATACTTAAAATATAAACTTTATGCATAAAATAATTAAATATATATTCCGAACTTATTTATTTTTAATGGGTTGGTCCAGACTGCTGGTCTCTTTACTAAACCCCTTAACTGACTTAAAGTCCATTAACTAACTTAAAGCCCATAATTAATAAATAATTTTAAAAATTATAATTTTTACTAAAATAAAATACTTAAATGTTATTGGGCTTAAATAAAAATATTTAGGCCCAATAACTAATTAATTCATAAAAATTCCTGGACTGGTCCAATAAAATCACTGACTGGCCCAAAAATTCATATGGGCCCACAAGCCCATAAAGATCATCAGGCTAACTTAAAAATAATTTTGAAAGCCCAAATAAAATTATTTGGAGGCCCAAATAATTTTATTTCAAATTAATTGGTCCAAAAACCAATTAAAACATTAAACACTTTAAAATTAAAATACTCGAGCTCGGCCCACCTAACCCAGACCCGGACTCACTTGACCCGACCCACTACCCTACAGACCCGACCCGACCCAGCAACCTCCAAACCCCAAACTCGATTCCCCCCCCCCCTCTTCCTCTCTCGGCCGCGAGCAGCAGGCCTTCTTGGCCTGCTGCCGGCCAGCTCCGACCGCCCCTGGCTGGAGCGCCGCAGCCCAGACGTAGCCCACGTCTGGGCGGTCCTAACCCACCATGGCTTAGCCCGAGCCATGGCCAAGCCAAGAAGCCGAAGGCTTCTTCTCAGAAACCCTAAACTGCAGCTCTTTGACCAACTCGACCCTAGACATGAACCTAGCCGACTCCAGCCCCTGTAATCCGATCATGGCTCGCTTCCTAGGACCCTAGCCCACCTCTGACTCGAGCCCTAGCCTTTGGACCGAACCATGCAACAAGAAAACGTGAATCATGACTGAAACCATCAACAAACATGCATCAAATCATACATTCTTGCATAAAACGAAAAGTTCCTGATAAATTCTGAAATAAAAACCATCATGCATGATTAATAGCTTATATGATGGCCAAGAGAAGGATGGCATCTCGCCCGTCCACGGTCCCGTCTACGCGATCGACTCAAAAATATTCTCAAAAATCTAAAAATACAATAACTGCGGGTTAAATGATCTCATAAATTTAAATCATGCATATAATCCACATAATAACACATAAATGTCATTTACCCCAAATATAAATTTTAAATAATTATTTTCCTTAATTATGCATGAAAATTTACGTATTAAAATTTTTGGGTGTTACAATTCTCCCCCCTTTAAACTGAATTTCGTCCTAGAAATTAAAGTGCTTACTCGAATAACTCCGGGTAGTGAGTTCTCATGTCTGCCTCGGTCTCCCAAGTGGCTTCCTCCTCGGAATGATTCTGTCACTGGACTTTGACCATCGGTATGACCCGCGTCCTCAATCTCCGCTCATCTCTGGCTAAGATACGAACAGGCCTCTCCTCAAATGCTAGATCTGGTGCTAACTGCAAAGGCTCAGACAAGGAAAAAGGAAGAACCGAGAGCAGAATTTTCCAAGCTTTTCTTCATCTTTCAAATTGTGATATTTTGAGCTACGGTTATCCGATTTCGATTCCGAAAGATGTTTTGGAATCCTCTCGACGAAACCTTCGATTTGATGTAAGTTTCCTCTTTGTTCTTCAGGGTTTGAGATTTCGAAATGGACAGATATCAGATGTTGTTATGAAATTGTGTTGTTGAGATTTTATCTTGTATAATCTTGAAGTTGGGTTGAAGATTGATTTGTATATCATGTTCTTATGAATTCCCAACTATGATTTGATCCTTATACCTGCTGATATGTTGGTTGTGAAGCTTCAACAGCTGATATACATGTTAGAAATGTTTTAGATATGTTCGGAATCGCCGAGTTATACCGATATGCCGTCGAACTCTTGATTTGAAGCAATTTTTCTATTGTTCTTGAACTTAAATGTTGTTGAGCTATTAGTTAATGGTTCCTTGATTGTTATGCTATCATTTCAGTGGTTGAACAGGGCATATCAACTCAAGAACGTCAACTCTGAAACCGATAACAATAGAACAAGGTTGGTAGAGTTTGCCTTGAAGTTCTTGTTGAAGTTTGAATTGATATTGAGCAGATTTTGAGATGTGTTTGGTGATTGATTTTGTACAGACTTTGACAAGTTCGAAGACATCCTAAACACCATATTTGAAAGGTAAAAGTGAACTATGGTTTGAATGGGATTATAACTCGAGATGGTTTGTATCGAGTTTCCCCTAAATCACATACTTGTTTGCTTAATTGCTCTTATGTGTTTTTATTTGAGTTGTTGAATAAGTTTTGATGTTATGAATGCCTTGATGATGATATATGTTGCATTCATTTTGAAGACTTATTCCTTGATTTTGGAATGAACGGAAACGTTCGAATAGACGATTTGTGGAGTCGTATATGTATGGCCTGGGTGGTTGTTTTAGCCTAGCGTCTGATTTGCATATATGATTGCTTCAAAGTCTAGAGAAGCAAGATAAGTAACCCCACCTCGATCGGGAGAGTCGGTGGATTAGTTATGATATCTACTTCTCGGGATCCCAATCGACGAATGACGAAATGAACCTTGTTTTGAAAACATGCATTGTACTTACTTTTATATCATGATCTTGATATATGTTGTTATGCATGTTTAGTTGCTTTTACTGGGAAATCTATTTCTCACCGGAGTTATCCGGCTATTGTTTTGTTGTATGTGTCATTGCAATAGGAGGGAGTAGAACCGGGCAAAGGCGTGCTTAACAAACAAGGGATGAGTTGAACATAGCGTGATGATCCGAGTTAGAAGTTGAATGAGCTGTCATGATGTATATTTGAGCCTTGAACATAATCATGTTATAGTTGTAGTATCAAGACTTGTAGATGATGATATTATGATCTTGTTATTGTATTTAGAACATGTGAGATGTTGTAAATCCTTAAAACACCATGAAGTATCTTGATCTTGTTATATAGCAATGTGTTTTGCATATTTTAGGAAAGTCTTGATTATTATGATTGTAAGGCTTGTTATGATCTAATGGTACCCATTGTATAGCATGTTAGAATGCATGTTAGATGTTGCTATGGATTAGATCATAAATAAATCCTTGTTTGAGTTGATCTTGGATGGAAATACTTGAAGAGCTATTTTTGACAGCAGCTGAGCATTTTTCTGGTGTAGCGGCCGGCGCACGGGCGAGCAAGTACTCGCGCGCGCGCGAGCCAGCTCTTGAGATCTCGGTCTCATTGGCCGGCGCGCGCGCGAGGGGTGATGTCCGCGCATGCGCAGGGCAATCTCTTTTAAAAAAAAAAAAAATTTTTTTATTCTTTTGTTTAGACATTGATTGTTGTCTATTATTGTTGATTAATGTTTATTGAGAGATTAGAACTCGGGTCGTCACAACAGGTGGTATCAGAGCAAGAACATTCTGGACTTAGATAGATAGTGAGTGGGGTAGATCAAGTCTTCTGCCTTACTTATTTATGTTTTTTTTTTTTATCATGCTATGATTTAATTACGTGATTGAATTACATGTTTTAAATGCTAGTATGATTTAATTTCAAGTATTTTATTGCAAGATGTTGTATTTATTTTATTTGAAAGTATGATTACGATGATTAAAGATGCATGCTTATTGGAATATCTGAACTGATAGAGGCATGTATCCTGATGAATTATGACATGCTACCTGATTATTTGAATTGATTGGAAGCATGTATTATTTGAAGATTGTGATTATTTATTTAAGATTGAATCAGAACCGAGTCTTGATCAGAGGTAAGATGATCAGAGGAGGACTGAGATAATTTGATGATTTGGTATTCTAACCATTTTGATAATCAGATATGTCTCGAAGACTAGGCCGACCTCCTCTGAGACCCCATGTTCCTATTTCTCTACCAGAACAGACAGTTCATACTCCACCAACAGTTGTCACACCGATAGTGCCTGCAACTGCAGTTCCGAGTAATGAACAGGGCAGTACATCACGAGATATGACAGATATGACTGCAACTCCCATGGAAACACTACTGAAACGTTTTCAATCCTACAAGCCGCCAACTCTGAAAGGTACTGAGAATGCAATTGAATGTGAAGGATGGCTTGATGACATAGAAATGTTATTTGATTCACTTGACTATGGTGATGAACGAAGAGTCAGACTTGTTGGTCATCAGTTGCATGAGGTTGCTAAAAGCTGGTGGTTCACAACAAAGAAATCTCTGGAGCGTAGAGGAACTGTTTTGACCTGGAATGTCTTCAAGACAGAGTTTTATCAACGTTTCTTTTCGGTATCTTATCGTAAAGACAATAGTGCCGAATTTGCTAACCTGAGGCAGGGAAACTTGAATATTGAAGATTATGTTGCAAAATTCACTACATTGCTACGTTTTGCTCCACATGTTGCAGACAGTGACGAAGCTATGGCTGATCAGTTCATTAATGGACTGAATCCTGATGTTGTTACATTGGTGAATACAAGGCGACCGAATAATTTTGCTGATGCCTTGAACAGTGCCAAAGGAGCAGAAGCTGGCTTGATACAGCAGTGAGGAGCTTTGTATATTGCACAGCCTCCGAGACAGTCACAACCTTCAGCTTCAACACAGCAACAATCGTCTCGATTTGACAGTGGTGGCAGTAGCAGTGGCAAGAAGGGATATTTGCAAGCTAGAGGAAAACAATTTTAGAAATCTGGAAGCAGTTCTTCAAGTTCCAGTGGTACGAAACAGAAGTCTGGGGTATTCTGTAACACTTGTGGTGGAGGACATCCAACTGATCAGTGTCGAAGTGTATCTGGGAGATGCCATATATGCCATCAGACTGGCCATTTTGCGAGAGTATGTCCTCAGAGAGGTGCTGGACAGGCACGAGGTGCAGAGTCATCACGATCAGTGGCTCAACCCGTGAGGCAAGCCTCCTCTGTCCATTCCTTTCAACCATCACCACCTCAGCAACAATCGAGGCTAGGAGGAAGTCAGGCAGGCAGTCAGCCACAGAGACAGCAGGCTCATGTCTATGCACTGACGGAGGAACAGGCACAGGGAGCACCAGATGACGTGATTGCAGGTAACTGTTCTCTTTATGGTTATCCCGCATATGTCTTGATTGATACAGGTGCATCCCATACGTTTATATCTGCCAAATTTGTTGCATTGCATGCTTTGCCTGTTGAAACATTACCTGTTGTAGTATCTGTTTCTTCTCCTTTGGGGAGGGGTCTTATCTCGATTCAGATAGTTAAGAATTGTTTACTACAATATGAGGGTAATGAAATTGAGATAGATTGCTTCGTACTTGGTATGTCTGATTTCGACTGTATTATGGGGATTGATATGCTGAATAAGTACAGAGCTACCGTAGACTGTTTCCAGAAGGTAGTGAGATTCAGACCTGAAATGGCTGGAGAATGGAAATTCTATGGTAAGGGTTCACGTGCCAAAATTCCTCTTATTTCTGTATTATCTATGACCCGATTTTTGCAGAAAGGAGCAGAGGGATTTCTTGTTTATGCAGTTGATGTGTTGAAAACTAGCCCGAACCTGGCTGATTTGCCAGTGGTTAGTGAGTTTGCGGATGTTTTCCCTGATGAGATTCCAGGATTACCTCCGTATCGAGAGATTGATTTCAACATAGAACTGATGCCAGGAACTGCACCGATTTCGAAAGCACCTTATCGAATGGCACCAGTTGAACTGAAAGAATTGAAGGAACAGTTAGAAGATTTACTGGCCAAGGGATACATTCGACCCAGTGTTTCTCCTTGGAGAGCTCCAGTACTGTTTGTTAGAAAGAAGGACGGCTCAATGCGATTGTGTATCGATTACCGGCAACTGAACAAGGCTACGGTAAAGAACAAATACCCTTTGCCTCGTATTGATGATTTATTTGATCAGTTGCAGGGTTCTTCTGTGTATTCCAAGATCGATCTGAGATCTGGATACCATCAGCTGAGAGTTAGGGATTCTGATATTCCTAAGACTGCGTTCAGAACCAGGTATGGCCATTATGAGTTTATAGTTATGCCGTTTGGTTTGACGAATGCTCCAGCTGTGTTTATGGCTTTAATGAACCATGTATTTCAGAAGTATCTAGATGATTTTGTGATTATCTTTATTGATGATATTCTGATATATTCAAAGAATTTGATTGATCATTCTGAACATCTGAGAACAGTATTGAAGACTTTAAGAGCTGAGAAATTGTATGCTAAACTGTCGAAATGCGAGTTTTGGCTGAAACAGGTTGTCTTTCTTGGACATATTATATCTGGAAATGGTATTTCTGTGGATCCAAGTAAAGTAGAAGCAGTGATCAGTTGGTCGAGACCAACATCTGTTCCTGAGATTCGTAGTTTTATGGGATTGGCTGGGTATTATCGTCGATTCATTAAAGATTTTTCCAGTATTGCGAAGACGATTACTCAGTTAACTCAGAAGAATACTCCATTTGTCTGGTCTGATGCTTGTGAATCCAGTTTTCTGGAGTTGAAGAAACGATTGACCAGTGCACCAGTCTTGACGATTCCTTCAGGTACTGGTGGTTTCACTGTTTATTGTGATGCATCTCACCAAGGTTTAGGTTGTGTTCTAATGCAACGAGGTCATGTAATTGCTTATGCCTCGAGACAGTTGAAGCCTCACGAGACCAGATATCCGATTCATGATCTTGAATTGGCCGCCATTGTATTTGCTTTGAAGATTTGGCGACATTATCTGTACGGGGAACAGTTTCAGTTTGAAATCTATTCTGATCACAAGAGTCTGAAATATCTGTTTTCTCAGTCAGAACTGAATATGAGACAACGAAGATGGCTGGATTTGCTGAAAGACTTTGACTGCGAAATTAAATATTATCCAGGAAAATCGAATGCAGCAGCAGATGCATTGAGTCGAAAGGTATGTTCTTTATCCTTATCGACGATTGGTGTATCGAATTTGATTGAAAACTGTTGTTTATCTGGATTAGTATTTGATACAAATTATCAGCCATTACGACTCTATCAAATTCAAGTTGAACCAGCTTTATTGGTAAGAATTCGAGATGCTCAGAAACTTGATCAGAATGTACAGAACTCGATTGAGAAAGTTAGATCAGGGCATGTATCTGAATACCGGGTTAGAGATGATCTTCTTTACATTCACAATCGCCTAGTAGTGCCTGATATTTCTGATGTACGTCAACAACTACTGAAAGAGGCACATTGTAGTCGTTACATTATTCATCCTGGTGATAGGAAGATGTATAATGATCTGAAAGCTCAGTATTGGTGGAAGCAAATGAAGACTGATATCACTGATTTTGTAGCTCGATGTTTGAATTGCCAACAGGTGAAGGCTGAGAGGAAGAGATCGCCTGGTTTGTTACAGTGTTTGTCTGTACCGGAATGGAAATGGGATCATATTTCCATGGACTTTGTGACTAGATTACCTCGATCTGCTAAAGGCTGTGATGCTATCTGGGTGATTATTGACAGATTGACGAAATCAGCGTGTTTTATTCCTTATCGTATGACGTATAGACACGACCAGATGGCAAAGATTTATGTCTGTGAAGTTGTCAGATTGCACGGAGTGCCAAAATCTATTGTATCGGATCGTGATCCTCGATTCACATCACATTTTTGGCACAGCTTACAGAGTGCTATGGGTACTCAGTTACACTTGAGCACAGCTTATCATCCACAGACTGACGGACAGTCAGAGCGTACTATTCAAACATTGGAGGACATGTTGAGAGCTGTAGTGCTTGATTTTGGCACTAGTTGGCAAGAATCACTACCTCTTTGTGAATTCTCGTACAACAACAGCTATCAATCGAGTATAGGAATGGCTCCTTTTGAAGCTTTATACAGAAGAAAATGTCGATCTCCTTTGTACTGGGATGATATTTCTGAAGTACCTGATACTGGTCCTGATATGATACGTGATATGAATGACCAGGTGAAGCTTATTCAGAAACGAATGAAGACAGCTCAAGATAGACAGACGAAATATGCCAACATTCGACGTCGACCTTTGTCTTTTGAACAGGGGGATCGTGTATTTTTGAAGATTTCTCCGTTCAGAGGCACTGTCAGATTTGGCAAGCGAGGGAAGTTGTCTCCACGATATATTGGTCCGTATGAAATTCTGGAGAAAATAGGCAATCTTGCCTATCGATTGGCTTTACCTCCATCGTTATCTGGAATACATGATGTCTTTCATGTATCGATGCTTCGAAAATATCTTGCTGATGAATCTCATGTGCTTCAATCTGATGAGGCTGAACTCGACGAGACTTTGAGTTATTTCGAAAAGCCTATTCAGATTCTTGATCATAAAGAGAAGCAACTTCGAACCAAGACTATTCCACTTGTAAAAGTTCAGTGGAGTCGTCATGGTGTTGAAGAAGCTACTTGGGAAACAGAATCAGATATGCGACAACGATATCCAGAGATGTTCCAATGATGTGAGTTTCCTTTTGTTTTTTGTTATCTGATATATGTTATATGATCTGTTGATATTACTGTCGGATTTCGAGGACGAAATCGTGTCTTAGTGGGGGAGAATTGTAACGCCCAGAATTATTTAATTTTAATCCGAGAATAATTAATTTGGGAATATTTGGAGTTTTGATTTAAATTCTAATATTCTTAAATTGATTAGGATTGAAATTGAATAACATGAGAATGTGAGGACTGAATTGCAATTATTGAGGTCTTGAGGGGCTAAAGTGCAATTATCTTTGAGTTATCAGAATTTTATGTATTATTCAGCATGTACACGTGTGAATAGCACATAATTCATCAGATTTCAGACAAGGAAAAAGGAAGAACCGAGAGCAGAATTTTCCAAGCTTTTCTTCATCTTTCAAATTGTGATATTTTGAGCTACGGTTATCCGATTTCGATTCCGAAAGATGTTTTGGAATCCTCTCGACGAAACCTTCGATTTGATGTAAGTTTCCTCTTTGTTCTTCAGGGTTTGAGATTTCGAAATGGACAGATATCAGATGTTGTTATGAAATTGTGTTGTTGAGATTTTATCTTGTATAATCTTGAAGTTGGGTTGAAGATTGATTTGTATATCATGTTCTTATGAATTCCCAACTATGATTTGATCCTTATACCTGCTGATATGTTGGTTGTGAAGCTTCAACAGCTGATATACATGTTAGAAATGTTGTAGATATGTTCGGAATCGCCGAGTTATACCGATATGCCGTCGAACTCTTGATTTGAAGCAATTTTTCTATTGTTCTTGAACTTAGATGTTGTTGAGCTATTAGTTAATGGTTCCTTGATTGTTATGCTATCATTTCAGTGGTTGAACAGGGCATATCAACTCAAGAACGTCAACTCTGAAACCGATAAACAATAGAACAAGGTTGGTAGAGTTTGCCTTGAAGTTCTTGTTGAAGTTTGAATTGATATTGAGCAGATTTTGAGATGTGTTTGGTGATTGATTTTGTACAGACTTTGACAAGTTCGAAGACATCCTAAACACCATATTTGAAAGGTAAAAGTGAACTATGGTTTGAATGGGATTATAACTCGAGATGGTTTGTATCGAGTTTTCCCTAAATCACATACTTGTTTGCTTAATTGCTCTTATGTGTTTTTATTTGAGTTGTTGAATAAGTTTTGATGTTATGAATGCCTTGATGATGATATATGTTGCATTCATCTTGAAGACTTATTCCTTGATTTTGGAATGAACGAAAACGTTCGAATAGACGATTTGTGGAGTCGTATATGTATGGCCTGGGTGGTTGTTTTAGCCTAGCGTCTGATTTGCATATATGATTGCTTCAAAGTCTAGAGAAGCAAGATAAGTAACCCCACCTCGATCGGGAGAGTCGGTGGTTTAGTTATGATATCTATTTCTTGGGATCCCAATCGATGAATGACGAAATGAACCTTGTTTTGAAAACATGCATTGTACTTACTTTTATATCATGATCTTGATATATGTTGTTATGCATATTTAGTTGCTTTTACTGGGAAATCTATTTCTCACCGGAGTTATCCGGCTATTGTTTTGTTGTATGTGTCATTGCAATAGGAGGGAGTAGAACCGGGCAAAGGCGTACTTAACAAACAAGGGATGAGTTGAACATAGCGTGATGATCCGAGTTAGAAGTTGAATGAGCTGTCATGATGTATATTTGAGCCTTGAACATAATCATGTTATAGTTATAGTATCAAGACTTGTAGATGATGATATTATGATCTTGTTATTGTATTTAGAACATGTGAAATGTTGTAAATCCTTAAAACACCATGAATTATCTTGATCTTGTTATATAGCAATGTGTTTTGCATATTTTGGGAAAGTCTTGATTATTATGATTGTAAGGCTTGTTATGATCTAATGGTACCCATTGTATAGCATGTTAGAATGCATGTTAGATGTTGCTATGGATTAGATCATGAATAAATCCTTGTTTGAGTTGATCTTGGATGGAAATACTTGAAGAGCTATTTTTGACAGCAGCTGAACATTTTTCTGGTGCAGCGGCCGGCGCACGGGCGAGCAAGTACTCGCGCGCGCGCGAGCCAGCTCTTGAGATCTCGGTCTCATTGGCCGGCGCGCGCGCGAGCCAGCTCTTGAGATCTCGGTCTCATTGGCCGGCGCGCGCGCGAGGGGTGATGTCCGCGCGTGCGCAGGGAAATCTCTTTTAAAAAAAAAAAAAATTTTATTCTTTTGTTTAGACATTGATTGTTGTCTATTATTGTTGATTAATGTTTATTGAGAGATTAGAACTCGGGTCGTCACATTAATGGCCTCACTTTCATAATTATTAAAGCCCATTAAATTAGTCTAATTATTTAATTAAACAAGTCCAACCCATTAATTAACTACTTAAATTCTTAATTAATTAAAATAAAATACCCAAGCCTAATTATTAAAAATTTAGACCCGGACTAAAAATTAATTTGACCCATCAAGACGTGATCTGACCCGGACCCAGACCCAGACCCAAGCCCGGTCCACCTAAAAACCCCATAACCTGAAATAAAATAAAAAAAAGAAAAACAATTACCCAACCCAAATTCACGTACAAACTTTCCTTATTCCATTCTTTTCTCGGCCGTGAACAGTAGGCCATTATGGCCTGCGCCGGCCAGATTCGGCCACCCACTGGCCGGATATCCACTGCCTAGACGTAGCCCACATCTGGGCGGTTCCAACGAGCCATGACTCGACTAAAACCGATCCCTACACAGCCCTAGCAAACCACGCTTCCGGGAATCCCGAAACTGCCGCGCAAGTTGCGCAGTCCACACACCGTGGATTTTCTGACCAGCTCCGGCCACCACCGGCCGGAGCTCTGACACCTGGACCACCCCTGAACCCAGACACAACCTTAGTACTAGGCCTGGCTCGAGCCAAAACCCAGCATGAAGAGCCCGACCCCTTTCTCCTCCAACCGATCTGCGCAGGTTGCTTCCGAGACACAACCCACGTCCAGCCTTGTTCCAACATAGTTCAAGACCCGACCACCCTCCTAAACTGACCCTAAGGAACCCTCCTAGACTCAAGAACCAATTGGCAGCAGACTCGATCAAGCCATGAACAGAAATATCATCAAACTTGAGTCATCTTGCTAAAAAAACGTGAAACATGCATGAACAATAAAAGTCTCCTTCGAAACTGAAAAACGCATGCAATAATAGATCAATCATGTAAAAATCAGTGTACTATGATTTAAACGGTGAGCAAGAAGGGATTCAAAACGTGCCTCGATGATTATTTGCAAGAAATAACGTTTATGTCGCGTCGTACGGCTCTACGGGACGAACGGATCTCCAAACCAATATAAAACCTTAAAAGCTCAGCTATGGGGCTGTGGAAACTCTTGCTGGAACGATGAAGATGATGGAGAAAGGATGAGGGAGGCGGCTAGGGAGTTTACATGAGGTTAGGGAGGAATTAGGGTAGAATATTTTTGGATAAATACATTAATTATTTATTTAAAAAAATAATATACCATAATAAAAACAGAATTTAACACTCATAATAACATATTAATCTGATAATAGCATGAAAATCCCGAAATATATAATTAAGGGATTTTTAAAGGTTAATAAAAGTCATAAAAATAACTTATTTTGGGTAAAAACTAGCACATAAATAAATATATATATAAATACCATAATTTTCTTCAAATTAAACCTTAAAATAATATTTTAAGGCTCTTAAAAATCTCATAAAATATTTTGGGTGAAAATAACATCTCGTCCGTCCACGGCCCCGCCTACGCGATCATAAAAATAAGATTTATCAAATAAATTCATAAATCACATCAAACAGATTTAAATGCCGAAAGAAATTATTTAAAACATGCAAATAAATCACATAATTTAAATAATCATTCATAAAAACAATTTAACACATTTTTACATTATTTTAAAATTATTAAATTCCCTAGTTATGCATGCGGATTTACGTGACGAATTTCTGGGCGTTACCGGAGCCCAAAAGTCCTAGGGCGGTACATGGTCCGCAATATGGGTGGTTAATACCTGAGAGATGGAAACCCCACCAAAGAATGGGCGACGGGTGACATGAATGAACCGATCCCACACCAGAATGAGAGATACAAAAGATTTGATATGTACAACTCATATCAAGAAGGTGCATCTTCTTTTCGGGAGCTCATCACATAAGAACTCTAAAGTTAAGCGTGCTTGACTTGGGGCAATTATAGGATGGGTGACCCCCTGGGAAGTTTCTCAGGTCTTGATACAGTGGGTCGTTACACCAACTCTCTCCAAGATCTAAAATGACCCAATATATCTCGGATTCAACTTGCCTCTGCGACCAAATCTCATCACCCCTTTCATAGGTGATACTTTCAAAAACACATTATCACCTACTACAAATCCAAGATCTCGTCGTCGAGTATCAGCATAACTCTTCTGACGACTCTGAGCTGTCCTCATACGATCCCGTATCTATGTCACAATATCGGCAGTCTGCTGTACAATCTCGAGACCAAGTAAAATCCTCTCGCCAACCTCATCCCAATGCACTGGCGATCTACATCTCCTCCCGTAGAGAGCTGCATAAGGAGCCATACCTATAGACGACTGAAAACTGTTGTTATAGGTAAACTCCACTAATGGCAGTCTAGTCTCCCAAGAGCCCTGAAAATCAATGACACAAGCTCTCAGTAGATCCTCAAGAATCTTGATCATCCTCTCCGATTGACCATCTTTCTGGGGATGGAACGCTGTACTGAATAATAGCCGAGTCCCCAAAGCTGTGTGCAAGCTCTTCCAGAATGCAGACGTAAATCTCGGATATCTGTCCGATACTATCGACACTGGTATGCCATGCAGTCTAACAATCTCCTTGATGTAAAGCTCTGCATACTGCGTCAATGAGTAAGTAGTCCTCACCGGCAAGAAATGAGCTGACTTGGTGAGTCTATCCACGATCACCCAAACTGTACATCCTCTAGTACTCCTCGGAAGGCCAACTACAAAGTCCATCGTGATATTCTCCCACTTCCACTCCGGAATGGGTAGAGGCTTAAGTAACCCTGCAGGACGCTGATGCTCTGCCTTGACCTGCTGACAAGTCAAGCACTCTGATACAAATCGGCCAATATCTCTCTTCATGTCGGGCCACCAATACAATGACTGCAAATCTCTATACATCTTCGTACTTCCGGGGTGAATGGAATACGGAGATGTATGAGCCTCTGTCAAGATCTCAATCCTCAACTGATCAACGTTTGGTACCCACATACGACCACGGTACTGAACGATACCATCAACAACTGTATAGAGAAGCCCGCCCTTGGCTTCATCTCTCTGCCTCAATCGCTGCAACTCCTCATCTGCAGGCTGTCCAACTCTGATACGATTCCGAAGATTCGGCTGTACCACTAACACTGCCAAACTCGGTGCCTGACCGCTCGAGTACAACTCCAGCTCGAATCTCTGAATATCCTCCTGAAGTGGCAACTGAACTGTCACACAAGATACCACTGAAGTCTTCCGACTCAACGCATCAGCCACTACATTAGCCTTACCCGGATGGTAGATAATGTCACAGTCATAATCTTTAACTAATTCCAACCATCGGTGTTGTCTCATGTTCAACTCCTTCTATGTGAAGAAGTACTTGAGACTCTTGTGGTCTGTGAAAATCTTGCACTTCTCACCATACAGATAGTGCCTCCAGATTTTCAAAGCAAAAACCACTGCTGCTAGCTCCAAGTCATGCGTCGGATAGTTCTGCTCATGAATCTTCAACTGTCTCGACGCATAGGCAATGACTCGGTCACTCTGCATCAATACGGCGCCCAACCCAAGCTTAGACGCGTTCATGTAAACCACTAACTCCTCGTGTGGAACAGGCATCGCCAACACTGGCACAGATGTGAGTGCTTCCTTAAGTCGATCGAAGCTCCTCTGACAGTCTGAACTCCATATAAACTTCGCATTTTTCTTGGTCAAGGACGTCAAGGGTACTGCAATAGAAGAAAAACCCTTGATGAACTTCCGGTAGTAGCCTGCTAAACCCAAGAAACTGCTAATCTCTGAAGCATTCTTCGGAATTCCCCAATCCTGCACTGCCTGCACTTTCGTCTGATCCACCGCTATCCCATCTTTCGAAACTATATGGCCAAGAAATGCCACCTGCTCTAGCCAAAACCCGCACTTACTGAATTTCGCATACAGTCGATGCTCCCTCAAAGTCTGCAATGCTGTCTGCAAGTGTTGTCTATGCTCCTCAATGCTCCTCGAGTAGATCAAGATATCATCAATAAAGACTATGATAAACTGATCTAAGTATGGCCGAAATACGCGGTTCATGAGATCCATGAAGACCGCTGGAGCATTTGATGCGATCATGGATAGCTCACATGTTGATCAAGTGATTAAGAATCCATTGGAGATGCCAAGAGGACCGATTACGAGAGGACGAGCTAAGAAATTTAAAGATGCGCTTCAATCGTTGATAATGGACATTGGAATGCTTGAAGATCATTTTGAGGGATGTTATAATCTTATTGAAGTCCAAAGAAGTCAAGAGAGTAGAGGAAATATCAAAAAAAACATAAAAAGAGGTGACAAGAACCGAGAGGTATGCGCGCCCACGCCTCATTGACGAGCGCCCGCGCATGGCGGACAGGACCTTATGCGCGCCCGCGCCTGCCCACGCGCGCCCGCACCTGACCCCGTTGTTTTTAAGATTTCAGGACAGAGTCCTATGCGCTCCCGCACCTACCCACGCGCGCCCGCGCCTGCACTCTCTCTCACACAGTTCGGAATTTTGTGTGTGTGCGAGACTTTTTTGATATTTTTGGCATTATTTTCTTATTTTTTAGAGTTTTATTTCTACTAGGAAACTTTTAGGAGATATCTTTGATATCCTTAGATATATTTTGAATTATATCGCGATATCTTTTATTATTTAGTAGTTGTAATATAAATACAATAAACATTCATTATTTTAATGAGAATTAAGATTTCAGATTATTGATTATTCCATAAAAAATTCTCTCTAGAATTTTATTAAGCTTTTGCTTACCCAAAAATCAAACTTATCAAAGTTTTCAACTTTGTGGCGTTTGTCGATTGATTATCCTCGTGGGTTGTCAGAAACAGGTTTTCTGAAGGTCCCGTTGTGATCAATTGTTTTCTTTGTGATTACTGTTGCTAGTTTCGTTGTAAGCTAGAGGTGGTTAATCCAAAACTTTTTACTTGTTTTTAAGATCGGGCAATTTCTTGATTTCTTTTGTTATTGGATTGAGGGTACGATTTTAATATAGTCGTGTTTGCCTTCCATACATTAAGAATTCATATCATTTGGTATCAAAGCAAGGTTTTGAATCAAGTAAGTATCTATCTTCATCTATCTCTGTTCTTCGTGTTCTTCGTTCTTATCTGAGTCTATTCTTTATCAAATTTCTGTGTCGTTTCTTTCAAAATTGTTACCCAAGTCTCGTTTCTTGTGCTACAAGTTATAAAATTAAAAAAAAATCGGTCAAAAAAAAATATTAAAGGACCGAAAGCTTAAAAAAATAATAATAATAATAATAATAATAAAAATAGAAGGAACAAGATAACTTGTGGTCAGTTAAGTAATTCGCTCTTGTTCATCCTTGAGTGCAAGTCAGAAATTCAAGTTCATAAAAATTTTTCATCTTGTTTTTGTCAGTCTTCGAGAGTCAATCTTTAAGTGTCTACGAGTTGTAAACTTGAAAGTTTGATTGAATTCTACATAAAGCAAAAGCCTGCATAAATTGAGTGAAAAAAAAAAAGAGTGGTTGAGTGAATTCTTTGGAGTGAATTGTGAGAATTTGTGTGAGGTAATTTTATTACTAACGTTTTCTTGCAGGTACGATGAGTTCTTCTAGCCAAAAATTTTCTCAAGGTCAAATGGATGAATTGACCAAGATGATGATGGCGGCTTTGGGGCCAATACATGAGAAGTTGGATAAGCTTGAAGTTAGTGGAGGTGATGGTAAAAATAAAAATAAAATATTTGAGGAAGATGATGATGGTGGAGAGGATGAAGAGAGTTTGGGTGCAAATTGGGGTAGAAATAGGAGGTTCATGAGGGTGAAAGAAATAGAAGGGGAGCTGTGAGAGGAAGATACATCGAAGGGAGTCGAGAGGATGGGAATATTAGTGAGATTAAGATGAAGATTCCTTCGTTCAATGAGAAATCTGATCCAGAGGCTTATTTGGAGTGGGAGATGAGAGTTGAATCGGTGTTTGTTTGCCACAACTACAATGATGCGAAAAAAATAAAACTGGCGGTGGTTGAGTTTGTGGATTATGCTCTCATTTGGTGGGATCAATTTGTTACTTCTAGGAGGAGGAATCGAGAGCGTCCCATTGAGACATGGGAAGAGATGAAACAAATATTGCGGAAGAGATTTGTGCCTAATTACTACTATCGTGATATGTTTAGGCGTTTACAAAATTTGAAGCAAGGTTCGAAGAGTGTTGAGGATTACTTCAAGGAGTTGGAGGTCACCATGATTCGAGCTAATATTGAAGAGGATCGTGAAACAACTATGGCTCGTTTCTTATGTGGTTTGAATAGGGAGATTCAAGACCAAGTGGAGCTTAGACATTGCATGGATCTTGAGGAGATGGTACAATTGGCCATGAAAGTGGAACAACAACTCAAAAGGAGAGGTATGGGTCGAAACTCTATTGTTGTGGGTTTTTCTACTCCTTGGCGTCCAAATGTTGGCAAACGAGAGGATGTCAAGCCGGTGTCCACACCAAAAATCGACACCAAGCAAGAAACACCAAAGCAAGGAGTGCAAGGTAAATCTGAAACTCCTATTAATCGTTCTAGAGATATCAAATGCTTTAGATGTCAAGGTCTTGGTCATATTGCTAGTCAGTATCCTAACAAAAAAATAATTATTGTGAATGATGGTGGTGAGGTTGAATTGGAGAGTGAGGAGGAGAATTATGATGATATGCCTGCGTTGGAGGATCCCGATGACGAGGGATATAAGGCAGTCGTTGGAGAGTTGTTGGTGACTAGGAGAGTGTTGAATGTGCAACAAAAGGAAGAGGAAGAAAATCAAAGGGAAAATTTGTTTCATACTAGATGCTTTGTGAAAAACAAAGTGTGTAGTGTCATCATTGATGGGGGTAGCTGTACCAATATCGCAAGTAGCGAGCTTGTTGAGAAATTGAGTTTGCCTACTTCAAAGAATCCTCAACCCTATAGATTGCAGTGGTTTAATGATAGTTCTGAAGTGAGAGTGACTAGGCGAGTTGTGGTGCCTTTCTCAATTGGGAAATATGGAGATAAAGTGGTGTGCGATGTGGTGCCTATGCAAGCGTGTCATATCTTGTTGGGTAGACCGTGGCAATTTGATAGGAAGGTGACACATGATGGGTTTAAAAATCGTTATTCCTTTACTATGAAAAAGGAATCTGTTGTATTGTTACCTATGACTCCAAAGCAAATATTGGAGGATCATTTGCAAAAGAAAAAGAAAGAAGAGGCCGAAAAAAAGAGTGAATAAAAAAGTGAGATGGCCTTAGAAAAAAAGAATGAAAGAAAAAAAGATGAGAAAAAAATTGAGAGGAAAGAGGCCGATAAAAATATATATATGGCCCAAAAGCGTGAGTTGCGAGAGATTTTACATGTGCATACTCCGCTTGTGTTGATTTTTTATAAGGAGATTCTCCTTAACACAAGTGATATAGCCGGAAATCTTCCGAGCAATGTTGTTTCTCTCTTGCAGGAATTTGAAGAATTATTTCCGGAGGATTTACTTCAAGGACTACCACCTTTGAATGGAATTGAGCATCAAATTGATCTTTTGCCCGAAAGTGCGTTACCGAATCGTCCAGCTTATAGGAGTAATCCGGAGGAAACAAAAGAGCTACAAAGGCAGGTAAGTGAACTTCTCGATAAGGGGTTTGTGCGTGAGTCGATGTCTCCTTGTGCTGTACCTGTTTTGTTAGTGCCTAAGAAAGACGGTTCATGGAGAATGTGTGTTGATTGTAGAGCCATTAACAATATTACCATCAAGTATAGGCATCCTATTCCTAGGCTAGATGATATGTTGGATGAATTGCATGGTTCTAGCATTTTTAGTAAAATTGATTTGAAAAGTGGTTATCATCAAATTTGGATGAGAGAAGGAGATGAGTGGAAAACTGCTTTCAAAACGAAATATGGATTGTACGAGTGGTTGGTTATGCCATTTGGGTTAACTAATGCACCTAGTACTTTTATGAGATTGATGAATCATGTCTTGCGTGCTTATATTGGAAAATTTGTTGTGGTATACTTTGATGATATCTTGGTGTATAGCAAAAATTTGAATGAGCATGTTGAACACTTGAGAATTGTGCTAATCACACTAAAGGCTGAGAATTTGTATGCTAATTTGAAAAAGTGTGTGCTTTGTACAAAAGAACTTGTGTTTCTTGGTTTTGTTGTGAGTGCTCAAGGAGTCAAAGTTGATGAGGACAAGGTAAGTGCAATTTGATATTGGCCAACGCCTACTTCAATTGGCCAAGTTCGGAGTTTTCATGGTCTTGCAAGTTTTTATAGGAGATTTGGAAAAGACTTCAGCACTTTGGCGGCTCCTATGACTACAGTGATCAAGAAGAAGGTTCCATTCCATTGGGGCGAGGAGCAAGAGAAGTCTTTTGATATCATTAAGCAGAAATTAATTAATGCTCCTTTACTTGTATTACCTGATTTTTCTAATACTTTTGAAATTGAATGTGATGCGTCAGGTGTAGGAATTGGCGGTGTGTTGATGCAAGGTGGACGACCAATTGCATACTTCAGTGAGAAGCTAAGTGGAGCAGCGCTGAATTATCCTACCTACGATAAGGAATTCTATGCCTTGGTTCGTGTGCTTGAAACGTGGCAGCATTATTTGAGGCCAAAAGAATTTGTGATTCATATGGATCATGAGTCTTTGAAACATCTCAAAGGACAACAAAAGCTGAACAAGAGGCATGCCAAGTGGGTGGCGTTTGTGGAGACTTTTCCCTATATTATCAAGTACAAGCAAGGGAAAGAAAACGTGGTAGCAGATGCTCTATCACGAAGGTATGTGCTTCTATCTACTCTGGACTCTAAGTTTTTGGGATTTGAGTATGTGAAGGAGTTGTATGCCAATGATCATGATTTTGGTGAGATTTATGTGTCATGTTTGCATGGTCCGAAGGATAAATTTTTCATGCATGATGGATATCTGTTTAAGGAAGATAAATTGTGTGTTCCTAAATCGTCCATACGTGAATTACTTGTTAGGGAATCACATGAGGGTGGTTTGATGGGGCATTTTGGTGTGGCTAAAACTTATGATACTTTGTATGAACATTTTTATTGGCCACATATGAAGCATGATGTTGAGAGTATTTGTGAGAGATGTGTGACTTGTAGGAAAGCTAAGTCTAAGACACAACCGCATGGATTGTATACCCCACTTCCTGTTCCTAGTGAACCATGGGTAGATATTTCGATGGATTTTGTTTTAGGATTACCAAGATCTAAGAAGGGGAGGGATTTTGTGTTTGTGGTGGTTGATAGATTTTCGAAAATGGCTCATTTTATTGCTTGTCATAAATCTGATGATGCATCTCATGTTGCGGACTTGTTCTTTAATGAAATTGTCAGATTGCATGGCATGCCTAGGAGTATTGTTTCTGATAGAGATACTCGTTTTTTGAGTTACTTTTGGAAAACATTATGGTGCAAGTTTGGTACTAAATTACTGTTTTCGACTACATGTCATCCTCAAACGGATGGTCAAACTGAGGTTGTTAATAGGACATTAGAAACTTTGTTGCGTGCTATAATTAAAAAGAATTTGAAGAGTTGGGAAGAATGTTTGCCATTTGTGGAGTTTGTATATAATCGTAGTGTGCATTCTACTACAAATTTTTCATCATTTGAAATTGTGTATGGTTTTAATCCTTTAACCCCGTTGGATTTGATGTCTTTGCCTATGAGTGAAAGGGTTAACATGGATGGTAAGAAAAAGGCGGAATTTGTGAGAAATTTACATGAAAAGTGAAGGCGAACATTGAGAAAAAGAATTTGCAGTATACAAAGCAAGCAAATAAGGGAAAGAAGAGAGTTGTGTTTGAACCAGGAGATTGGGTGTGGTTGCATTTGAGGAAAGAGCGGTTTCCTGAAAAACGGCGCTCCAAGCTTCTACCTAGAGGCGATGGACCGTTTCAAGTATTAGAGCGCATCAACGACAATGCCTACAAATTAGATTTGCCAGGTGAGTATAATGTCAATGCTACTTTCAATGTTTCTGACTTATCTCCATTTGATGTAGGTGATGAACAAGATTTGAGGACAAATCCTTTTCAAGAAGGGGAGGATGATGCGATCATGGATGGCTCGCATGCTGATAAAGTAACTAAGGATCCGTTGGAGATGCCACGAGGACCGGTTACGAGAGGCCGAGCTCAGAAGTTCAAGGAAGCACTTCAATCCTTGGTGTTGAAGTCGCAAGAGGGCGTTGGATTTCTTGATATTCAATTTGAAGGTAGTTATCACCGTATTGAGGTCAAAGGCGGTCAAGAAAGTGAAGAAATTGAAGACCTTGTTCGCAGCCCAGGCGCGCCCGCGCCCTTATTTTGCGAAGAAGAAGCGCGCCCGCGCTTACGGATGCCAAATTGACGAAGAATTGTGCGAGCTCTCGGCGCGCCCGCGCCTTGCCCTGCGCAACAAAGGCGCGCCCGCGCTTAGCCCTAGCACGCCCGCCCCGATTATTTTACATGCACCGAAGGTGTTTTGTGTGTGTGTTCGGGATTTTTAATATTTTGGCATTATTTTGCTTATTTTAGGTCTTTTATTCCTACTAGGAAACTTTAGGAGATATCTTTGATATCTTTTTGATTTATTTTGCATTATCTTTCAATATTTTGGGTTGTAATATAAATACTACAACATTCATTATTTTAAGGGCAATTAAGGTTTCAGATTATTGATTATTCCATACAAAATTCTCTCTAGAATTTTATTAAGCTTTTGCTTACCTAAAAATAAAAATTATCAAAGTTTTCAACTTTGTGGCATTTGTCGATTGATTATCCTCGTGGGTTGTCAGAAACAGGTTTTCTGAAGGTCCCGTTGTGATCAATTGTTTTCTTCATGATTACTGTTGCTAGTTTCGTTGTAAGCTAGAGGTGGTTAATCCAAAACTTTTTACTTGTTTTCAAGATCGGGCAATTTCTTGATTTCTTTTGTTATTGGATTGAGGGTACGATTTTAATATAGTGTTTTTGCCTTCCATACATTAAGAATTCATATCATTTGGTATCAAAGCCAAGGTTTTGAATCAAGTAAGTATCTATCTTCATCTATCTCTGTTCTTCATGTTCTTTGTTCTTATCTGAGTCTATTCTTTATCAAATTTCTGTGTCGTTTCTTTCAAACTTGTTACCCAAGTCTCGTGTCTTGTGTGCTACAAGTTATAAAAAAAAAAAAAAACCGGTCAAAAAAAAAAATTAAAGGACCGAAAGCTTCAAAAAAAAAAAAAAAAATAATAATAATAATAAAAAATAGAAGGAACAAGATAACTTGTGGTCAGTTAAGTAATTCGCTCTTGTTCATCCTTGAGAGCAAGTCAGAAATTCAAGTTCATAAAAATTCTTCATCTTGTTTTTGTCAGTCTTCGAGAGTCAATCTTCAAGTGTCTACGAGTTGTAAACTTGAAAGTTTGATTGAATTCTACATAAAGCAAAAGCCTGCATAAATTGAGTGAAAAAAAAAGAGTGGTTGAGTGAATTCTTTGGAGTGAATTGTGAGAATTTATGTGAGGTAATTTTATTACTAACGTTTTCTTGCAGGTACGATGGGTTATTTTAGCCAAAACTTTTCTCAAGGTCAAATGGATGAATTGACCAAGATGATGATGGCGGCTTTGGGGCCAATACATGAGAAGTTGGATAAGTTTATAGTTAGTAGAGGTGATGGTAAAAATAAAAAGAAAATATTTAAGGAAGATGATGATGGTGGAGAGGATGAAGAGAGTTTGGGTGAAAATTGGGGTAGAAATAGGAGGGTTCATGAGGGTGAAAGAAATAGAAGGGGAGCTGTGAGAGGAAGATACATCGAAGGGAGTCGAGAGGATGGGAATATTAGTGGGATTAAGATGAAGATTCCTTCGTTCCATGGGAAATCTGATCCGGAGGCTTATTTGGAGTGGGAGATGAGATTTGAATCAGTGTTTGATTGCCACAACTACAATGATGCGAAAAAAATAAAACTGGCGATGGTTGAGTTTGTGGATTATGCTCTCATTTGGTGGGATCAATTTGTTACTTCTAGGAGGAGGAATCGAGAGCGTCCCATTGAGACATGGGAGGAGATGAAGCAAATATTGCGGAAGAGATTTGTGCCTAATTACTACTATCGTTATATGTTTAGGCGTTCACAAAATTTGAAGCAAGGTTCGAAGAGTGTTGAGGATTACTTCAAGGAGTTGGAGGTCATCATGATTCGAGCTAATATTGAAGAGGATCGTGAAGCAACTATGGCTCGTTTCTTATGTGGTTTGAATAGGGAGATTCAAGACCAAGTGGAGCTTAGACATTGCATGGATCTTGAGGAGATGGTACAATTGGCCATGAAAGTGGAACAACAACTCAAAAGGAGAGGTATGGGTCGAAACTCTACTGTTGTGGGTTCTTCTACTCCTTGGCGTCCAAACGTTGGCAAACGAGAGGATGTCAAGCCGGTGTCCAAACCAAAAATCGACACCAAGCAAGAAACACCAAAGCAAGGAGTGCAAGGTAAATCTAAAACTCCTATTAATCGTTCTAGAGATATCAAATGCTTTAGATGTCAAGGTCTTGGTCATATTGCTAGTCAGTGTCCTAACAAAAAAATAATGATTGTGAATGATGGTGGTGAGGTTGAATCGGAGAGTGAGGAGGAGAATTATGATGATATGCCTGCGTTGGAGGATCCCGATGACGAGGGATATAAGGCAGTCGCTGGAGAGTTGTTGGTGACTAGGAGAGTGTTGAATGTGCAACAAAAAAAAGAGGAAGAAAATCAAAGGGAAAATTTGTTTCATACTAGATGCTTTGTGAAAAACAAAGTGTGTAGTGTCATCATTGATGGGGGTAGCTGTACCAATGTCGCAGCGAGCTTGTTGAGAAATTGAGTTTGCCTACTTCAAAGCATCCTCAACCCTATAGATTGCAGTGATTTAATGATAGTTCTGAAGTGAGAGTGACTAGGCGAGTTGTGGTGCCTTTCTCAATTGGGAAATATGGAGATGAAGTGGTGTGCAATGTGGTGCCTATGCAAGCGTGTCATATCTTGTTGGGTAGACCGTGGCAATTTGATAGGAAGGTGACACATGATGGGTTTAAAAATCGTTATTCCTTTACTATGAAAAAGGAATCTGTTGTATTGTTACCTATGACTCCAAAGCAAATATTGGAGGATCATTTGCAAAAGAAAAAGAAAGAATAGGCCGAAAAAAAGAGTGAACAAAAAAGTGAGATGACCTTAGAAAAAAAGAATGAAAGAAAAAAAGATGAGAAAAAAATTGAGAGGAAAGAGGCCGATAAAAAAATATATATGACCCAAAAGCGTGAGTTGCGAGAGATTTTACATGTGCATACTCCACTTGTGTTGATTTTCTATAAGGAGATTCTCCTTAACACAAGTGATATAGCCGGAAATCTTCCGAGCAATGTTGTTTCTCTCTTGCAGGAATTTGAAGAATTATTTTCGGAGGATTTACCTCAAGGACTACCACCTTTGAGGGGAATTGAGCATCAAATTGATCTTGTGCCCGGAAGTGCGTTACCGAATCGTCCAGCTTATAGGAGTAATCCGGAGGAAACAAAAGAGCTACAAAGGCAGGTAAGTGAACTTCTTGATAAGGGGTTTGTGCATGAGTCGATGTCTCCTTGTGCTGTACCTGTTTTGTTAGTGCCTAAGAAAGACGGTTCATGGAGAATGTGTGTTGATTGTAGAGCCATTAACAATATTACCATCAAGTATAGGCATCCTATTCCTAGGCTAGATGATATGTTGGATGAATTGCATGGTTCTAGCATTTTTAGTAAAATTGATTTGAAAAGTGGTTATCATCAAATTTGAATGAGAGAAGGAGATGAGTGGAAAACTGCTTTCAAAACGAAATATGGATTGTACGAGTGGTTGGTTATGCCATTTGGGTTAACTAATGCACCTAGTACTTTTATGAGATTGATGAATCATGTCTTGCGTGCTTATATTGGAAAATTTGTTGTGGTATACTTTGATGATATCTTGGTGTATAGCAAAAATTTGAATGAGCATGTTGAACACTTGAGAATTGTGCTAATCACACTAAAGGCTGAGAATTTGTATGCTAATTTGAAAAAGTGTGTGCTTTGTACAAAAGAACTTGTGTTTCTTGGTTTTGTTGTGAGTGCTCAAGGAGTCAATGTTGATGAGGACAAGGTAAGTGCAATTTGAGATTGGCCAACGCCTACTTCAATTGGCCAAGTTCGGAGTTTTCATGGTCTTGCAAGTTTCTATAGGAGATTTGTAAAAGACTTCAGCACTTTGGCGGCTCCTATGACTGCAGTGATCAAGAAGAACGTTCCATTCCATTGGGGCGAGGAGCAAGAGAAGTATTTTGATATCATTAAGCAGAAATTAATTAATGCTCCTTTACTTGTATTACCTGATTTTTCTAATACTTTTGAAATTGAATGTGATGCGTCAGGTGTAGGAATTGGCGGTGTGTTGATGCAAGGTGGACGACCAATTGCATACTTCAGTGAGAAGCTAAGTGGAGCAGCGCTGAATTATCCTACCTACGACAAGGAATTCTATGCCTTGGTTCGTGTGCTTGAAACGTGGCAGCATTATTTGAGGCCAAAAGAATTTGTGATTCATACGGATCATGAGTCTTTGAAACATCTCAAAGGACAACAAAAGCTGAACAAGAGGCATGCCAAGTGTGTGGCGTTTGTGGAGACTTTTCCCTATATTATCAAGTACAAGCAAGGGAAAGAAAACGTGGTAGCAGATGCTCTATCACGAAGGTATGTGCTTCTATCTACTCTGGACTCTAAGTTTTTGGGATTTGAGTATGTGAAGGAGTTGTATGCCAATGATCATGATTTTGGTGAGATTTATGTGTCATGTTTGCATAGTCCGAAGGATAAATTTTTCATGCATAATGGATATCTGTTTAAGGAAGATAAATTGTGTGTTCCTAAATCGTCCATACGTGAATTACTTGTTAGGGAATCACATGGGGGTGGTTTGATGGGGCATTTTGGTGTGGCTAAAACTTATGATAATTTGTATGAACATTTTTATTGGCCACATATGAAGCATGATGTTGAGAGTATTTGTGAGAGATGTGTGACTTGTAGGAAAGCTAAGTCTAAGACACAACCGCATGGATTGTATACCCCACTTCCTGTTCCTAGTGAACCATGGGTAGATATTTCGATGGATTTTGTTTTAGGATTACCAAGATCTAAGAAGGGGAGGGATTCTGTGTTTGTGGTGGTTGATAGATTTTCGAAAATGGCTCATTTTATTGCTTGTCATAAATCTAATGATGCATCTCATGTTGCGGACTTGTTCTTTAATGAAATTATCAGATTGCATGGCATGCCTAGGAGTATTGTTTCTGATAGAGATACTCGTTTCTTGAGTTACTTTTGGAAAACATTATGGTGCAAGCTTGGTACTAAATTACTGTTTTCGACTACATGTCATCCTCAAACGGATGGTCAAACTGAGGTTGTTAATAGGATATTAGGAACTTTGTTGCGTGCTATAATTAAAAAGAATTTGAAGAGTTGGGAAGAATGTTTGCCATTTGTGGAGTTTGCATATAATCGTAGTGTGCATTCTACTACAAATTTTTCATCATTTGAAATTATGTATGGTTTTAATCCTTTAACCCCATTGGATTTGATGTCTTTGCCTATGAGTGAAAGGGTTAACATGGATGGTAAGAAAAAGGCGGAATTTGTGAGAAATTTACATAAAAAGTGAAGGCGAACATTGAGAAAAAGAATTTGCAGTATACAAAGCAAGCAAATAAGGGAAAGAAGAGAGTTGTGTTTGAACCAGGAGATTGGGTGTGGTTGCATTTGAGGAAAGAGCGGTTTCCTGTAAAATGGCGCTCCAAGCTTCTACCTAGAGGCGATGGACCGTTTCAAGTATTAGAGCGCATCAACGACAACGCCTACAAATTAGATTTGCCAGGCGAGTATAATGTCAATGCTACTTTCAATGTTTCTGACTTATCTCCATTTGATGTAGGTGATGAACAAGATTTGAGGACAAATCCTTTTCAAGAAGGGGAGGATGATGCGATCATGGATGGCTCGCATGCTGATAAAGTAACTAAGGATCCGTTGGAGATGCCACGAGGACCGGTTACGAGAGGCCGAGCTCAGAAGTTCAAGGAAGCACTTCAATCCTTGATGTTGAAGTCGCAAGAGGGCTTTGGATTTCTTGATATTCAATTTGGAGGTAGTTATCACCATATTGAGGTCAAAGGCGGTCAAGAAAGTGAAGAAATTGAAGACCTTGTTCGCAGCCCAGGCGCGCCCGCGCCCTTATTTTGCGAAGAAGAAGCGCGCCCGCGCCCCTTGATCGCGCGCCCGCGCTTACGGATGCCAAATTGACGAAGAATTGTGCGAGCTCTCGGCGCGCCCGCGCCTTGCCCTGCGCAACAAAGGTGCGCCCGCGCTTAGCCCTAGCGTGCCCGCCCCGATTATTTTACATGAATCGAAGGTATTTTGTGTGTGTGTTCGAGATTTTTAATATTTTGGCATTATTTTGCTTATTTTAGGTCTTTTATTCCTACTAGGAAACTTTAGGAGATATCTTTGATATCTTTTTGATTTATTTTGCATTATCTTTCAATATTTTGGGTTGTAATATAAATACTACAACATTCATTATTTTAAGGGCAATTAAGATTTCAGATTATTGATTATTCCATACAAAATTCTCTCTAGAATTTTATTAAGCTTTTGCTTACCCAAAAATCAAACTTATCAAAGTTTTCAACTTTGTGGCGTTTGTCGATTGATTATCCTCGTGGGTTGTCAGAAACAGGTTTTCTGAAGGTCCCGTTGTGATCAATTGTTTTCTTCGTGATTACTGTTGCTAGTTTCGTTGTAAGCTAGAGGTGGTTAATCCAAAACTTTTTACTTGTTTTCAAGATCGGGCAATTTCTTGATTTCTTTTGTTATTGGATTAAGGGTACGATTTTAATATAGTGTTTTTTCCTTCCATACATTAAGAATTCATATCATTTGGTATCAAAGCCAAGGTTTTGAATCAAGTAAGTATCTATCTTCATCTATCTCTGTTCTTCGTGTTCTTCGTTCTTATCTGAGTCTATTCTTTATCAAATTTTTGTGTCGTTTCTTTCAAACTTGTTACCCAAGTCTCGTGTCTTGTGCTACAAGTTATAAAAAAAAATAAAAAACCGGTCAAAAAAAAAAATTAAAGGATCGAAAGCTTCAAAAAAAATAATAATAATGATAATAATAATAAAAAAAATAGAAGGAACAAGATAACTTGTGGTCAGTTAAGTAATTTGCTCTTGTTCATCCTTGAGTGCAAGTCAGAAATTCAAGTTCATAAAAATTCTTAATCTTGTTTTTGTCAGTCTTCGAGAGTCAATCTTCAAGTGTCTACGAGTTGTAAACTTGGAAGTTTGATTGAATTCTACATAAAGAAAAGTTTAAAAGTTAAAGTTTTACAATTTTAGTTGACTCGTTTTGCATTGATGTCAGTCTTTCAGTTATGCATGAGTCTAAGTTGAATGTTATGAAAGTTAAAGTTTATCATAGTGTGAGTTCATTAATGCATGATTTCTATATCTTTCTAGTTTCATGCATATTATAGTTTAAGTTGAGTTTTTGCATCACGTATTTTAAACCCTTGTTATTATCCTAGTTATGCTTGTTGAGTCTTTAGACTCACTATGCTTGAATGTTTGCAGGTGAGGATTTTGTGGAGGAGACGGAGGGGTGTGATCTACTGGGATGAGGCCATCGGTAGTGCGAGGCCCAGTGACCGTTGCTTCCTTTTAGTTTATGTTTTTCCGCACAGTTATCGAATTTGTAATAATGAAGTATTATTTGAGATCTTGTAGTATTTATAGCCAGGATGTGCATTCCCTGTGCTACAGCTTATGTTTTGAAGTACGTTTTTTGCTTTTGCACGTTTATGATTATCGTTGGAATTAATTTTAAATGCTTTAGTTTACTTTATGCTGTAACCGGGAGGTGGTTACTAGGATTGCATGTTTATGTTTAACGCACTTAAGTTTTGAAGTCAATTTTCTTTCCTTATTTAAATTGCTGTTCCTTGTATCGATTGATGTTCATCAAATAACATCTTGGATTTGAGTGACCCTTGAGTAGATCTCTTCGTAGATCATATATTCTTTAGAGAGAAGGGTTGAGTGGGAAATAGATTGTTCACAGTAGTTTCAAGTGCTCGAGTATTTGAATCTTCATAAAAACTGTGTCTCTTTCTTCTCTATGTGCTCTGATATTTATATCAGATTCTCCAACGTATTTTTCTTTGTCAACGGTAGGAAACGTCTTATATGTCAAATCGCATTCCTTATTTTGTGAAGTGTGGCTTGTTTTCTTTCGAAGTATCTGTACCCGGAGTGCCTTTAATTGTCTATTCAATGTGTCTTCACATTAAATGCTATTTATGGTTTTTCATACTTTATCAGACGGCTCCTTAAATGCTTTGTCATTTGCATTAAGTTGTCTTGTCAATGATCCGATACTGGGAATTCGTGACTTCATGAACTCAGTAGATATCCTAGAGACTTGTGAACTTTGATTGACCTTAATCCTGATAACTTAGATCAGCCAAACATTGGTCGGTTTATATGCTCAGATCGACTGACTAAAGACAGTTGATATCTTCAATTTCGGTTGGCATGCTTAGATTAGCCAATAATTCAAACTTCAATCGATATCTTCCAGTAGTCAGCCGATATGCTGGAGTCAGTGGATATCTCTCGATTCCCTGTTTTAAATGTAAGCGACGGCCGAACTATAACAATGAAGTATTGTTTTGTTATCACCAAAAGTTAGAATTCAACAATTTCCCCCTTTTTGGTGATGACAAAACCTAAGCCCCAAAAATCCTATTACACCTACGTTGCTAAGATGAGGAGATTTTACCTGATAAACTGATCATTGCCTTTGTTGTTGTACTCTTTGCTGTGAAACTTCTCGCTTTTGTCGTTCTGTATCAACTGATATTCTGGACACTTCTCCTTTTTGACATCACCACGGTTGAGATGAGAGATGATCTCTCCAAGTTTTGAAACTACAGTGTCTTGGAAGGAGTCAATGCGGAAGTCAATGTGAGCATTTATATCAGCTTGAAAAATTGAGATCTTTGCAGTGGTATGCTCATTGGTGCAACGAACAGTTTTGTGACACTTGTTCTGCGACAGTATCCATGGCGCAAAGATTGTGTTCTTTGTAGTTCTTTAATTCAGTGACGCATCTGCCGATCTCAGACGATAGTCCATTGAGGCGAGACATAATAGACAATCTAGAGTTTGAAATACCGGCATCTTGTCCTTGAATGTGATTGCTAAGACTCTACATTGTAGATCGAAGATTTTCTATGATGCTTTCTAGATCATAGTCAGAAGATTCAAGTGCAACAAGAGAAGTTGAAGCAGGTTTGGCAATGGGGCTGATTTCGTTAGCGTCTGAGACATTGATTGTGACTGCCTGAGCATCCGCAAGAATTGAAACAGGAGGGGAAATTATGTTCTTAATAAATGTATTTTATACACTTAATTTATATATGATTCTAATGATTAAATATTTGTTTCGAGCAGATTTATGCGCTAGTTGTGTTGTTTTTGTGCTTGCAGAGAATTATGAAAATAATGGGGAAAATAAGAATTATTGTGGTGGAAGAAGAAAAAATTGGAGAAAATAATTAAAGAAAAGAATTAAAGAAAATAAAAAGGAGGAGAAAAGAAGAAAAGGAACGTACAGGAAAGAATCAAGAAAGAATATGGGCTTCTTAGTGGGCCTTAAACGTTAGCGCTACTATTAAGCGCTAATGAAGGAGGAAGAAGCGCTATCACGCTATGTGTTGAAGGCGAGAGAAAGTAAATTTCAGAGCGTTATGCGCGCCCGCCTGCTATTTGGAGCGCCCGTGCATGGACTTTTATTTATCGGGGAGGAAACTTTTATATTTTATGGGCTTTTTATTGGGCTTTTGTGCACGGTATATAAAGGGAATTAAAGTCTGAAATCAGAGGGGCCGCCACAATCACAATACATATCAGAGAAACAGAGTTTGATCGTGATTTTCTTGAAGGATTTTTGAGCTTTTAATTGAAGAATGAAGACAGAGATCGATCGACCGGACACGGCGTCGACGACGGATTTGATTCTTATCTTTTATTTATTTAATTCTGAATTCATGTCTAGATTTTTGAACATGTTTTGTTTTATTCAGAATTTTATTATGAACTAATTTTTTAAGAGTCTAGAGTTCAGATGGAACCTGGTGTAGACGCTTTTATGAATTTTTGATTTTATTGAATTGAGTTTCTTCTAGATTAATTATTTTTTCTGGAATTGATTGTCTTTTCAATTACTTGATCAATAATTGATTTGTTATATTTATTTGAAATCTGGCACTCGGGAGAGGGGATTTTGAATAGGACCATTAGAAAATACACTGTTAATTATTTATATAACTCGGGAGAGTATATGATTTTAACAGAGGTTTTAAAAAGAACATTGTTTTGTGATAGATCACTGCGATAAATTCTTAATAGGGATATTGGAATTGAATTGTAGTTGATAAACATTATTTGTTGCTCGGGAGAAGGAAATAATTAACTTAAGTGTTCTTGGCTATTAATTGACTGAAATTCATGAAGATTAATTAATTAGGATTGACTGTTGTTGAAACCAGGTGAAATCTAAACCTCTAGACCATTTTTCTCTGATTGATATTTATCTGAAAGTTGTGTGCGTGCTATTAAAACTCTTTAATTATTTTATTTTTCTGCCAAATTTTCAAATATTGATTTTCTAGATAAAGTTTGGACTATTTTAATTACAAGTACTAAATATTTTTAATTTACTCTATGAGGGAACGATACTTGATTCATTCACTATATTAAAACTTGACACTCGTACGCTTGCGAGCATTTTTTTCACAACAAGTTTTTGGCGCCGTTGCCGGGGAGTAAATTTTGATTATTTTTATTCTTGTTACCAATTAGTCTAGATTTTAATTTAGAGTTTTATTTATTTTATTTAAATTTACTAATTGATTTCTTCTTATTTTAATTGCAGTTTATGCGACGATCTCAAAGTGCGAATTCTCTACTTTTTGATCCGGAGATCGAACGAACTGCACGTGCTTTGAGTAGAGCGAGAAGAGAAGAATTAAGGAACATGGCTGAAGAAGAAGCACAACAAGCTCCTGTGGTGCCAATTAGAGACCACTTCAGACCGACGATCCAGACTCACTATTCTAGAATCGCTCGAGGGACCATTAACGCCAACAATTTTGAACTGAAGCCGGTGTTAATTAACATGGTGCAATCAAACCAATTCAATGGGAGCGCCACTGCTGATCCTCACCTACACATACGCACTTTCTTGGAGATAACCGATACAGTAAAAATTAATGGTGTATCTGAGTATATTATACGCTTACGCTTGTTTCCGTTTTCTCTCAGGGATCAAGCAAGGAGTTGGTTGCAATCACTGCCGCTAGGAAGCATCACTACTTGGGAGGGGATGGCAAAAAAATTTCTTGCTAAATATTTTCTACCTGCCAAGTCCACCCAGTTGAAGATAGAGATCAGCACCTTTAGGCAGATGGACAATGAACAGCTCTATAAGGCGTGGGAAAGGTACAAAAAATTACTTAGACGTTGTCATAACCACAATTTTGCAGATTGGGAACAGATCGAGTGATTTTACAACGGACTGAATGCACCTACGAGGATGAATGTGGATTCTGCGGCTGGAGGTACTATATTTGCAAAGGACCATGTACAGGCCTACGATATGCTGAAACAGATGACAATCAATAGTTTCCAATGGCCATCTGAGCGTATGGGAGTCATGAAGCCAGCTGGAGTATATGCAGTGGATCCTCTCACATCCATCACTGCTCAATTATCTGCACTGACTACACAGATAGCTTCTTTGAAGAAGATTAATGTTGCAGATTCAACTGGAGTTGAAGGATCTCAGTCTCTAGAAGAAGTGAATTATATAAATCCTATGGGCTACCGAGGGTATGTGTAAGGCCCGAAAATATTAAATTATGAATTATGGAATTTGAGAATTAAATTCCATATTATGGGCTAATATTTATTTGAGAAGTTATGAAAATGATAGATTTAATTTTCGAGCTGAAAATATTTAATTTGAGAATATGCGGATTTTGAGAATTAAATTCCGAGAATTCTTAAATTAAAAGAATAAATATTCGATTTGAATATTTATGGAATTGAAGATTTAATTTCATGTTTCGGAAATTAAAGAAGATGAATTGTGAAGATTTAACCTGATCAGGGAGTGATTTGCAATTATCGACGTTGAAGGGCTAAATTGCAAATAACCAGGATTATTTGATTAATCCGAATTTATTTAATTTTAATCCGAGTATATTTAATTTGGGAATATTTAGAGTTTTGATTTAAATTCTAATATTTTTAAATTATTTAGGATTGAAATTGAATTAAAACGAAGGCCGAGGACTAAATTGCAATTTTTGAGGTTTCAGGGACTAAATGGCAATTAGTCAACACTTATCTGATTTTAATTATAATTATCAGTATGAATACGTGTATCACTCAGATTTCATTCAGAATTTTGCACAGAGGAGAGCCGAGAGCCGAGACCTTTGATTCATTTTTCTTTCCAATTTTCAAAACCCCGTAACTTTTGATCCGTTCGTCCGATTTCAATTCCGAAAGATGTTCTGGAATCCTCGCGATAAGTACTTCGATTGATGTAAGTTTCTGAGTACTTTAAGTATTTTTTTTAGAACGAAATTGGGCAGAGATCAGATGTTATGAGTTTAGAATGTTTTTGGAATTCTATTGTTTGTATATTCGATACCGGCTTGAAGAATTCATGTTAATGGTATTCAGTGTTGGTGTTAGCATGTATATCCAGGATTATAGATGTGGATATGATGATATGAATGCTGGTTCATGAAGTGCATATACGTATGATTTGAATTACAAATGGATTCGAATACGATATTTTGTCGGGTACCGATTTTTAATCGCTACACCGTCGATTCGTGTTTTGAGACAAGTTTGATAGATGATTTTCGAGATGAGATGTTCCTTGATATGTTTATGATAATAGCTGTTGGTTTGAAAAGTTGAATGACAATGAACGGATATGAAAAGCCGTATGAATGGAATTGGAATTAGAAATGAATTCAATACCGTAACGATTCCCGATTGTCAATCGCTACGATGATTGGTTATGTTTTGAAACCATATGGATAGTCTACGATTGAGCTAATGAACTTGGGATTGTATACTGATTTTGTTAGATGCAATCTGTATATTTCAGACATGCTACGAGCTCAAGCAACTCAAGAAGTCGAATAGTGAACCGAGGAAGTTCGCTTGAAATTTGAAATGGTTTGATTGAAGATGTGCTGATGATTTCGACTCGATTCTGAAAGGATTGAATTGAACGAAGATGGATGTACATGTTTGAGGTTGAAGAATTCAGAACGGACAATATACGAAGGTAAAAGTAGACTACTATTTATTTGGGATTAAAACTCGAGATGGTTTGTATCGAGTTCCCCTAAATCACATACTTGTTTGCTTAATTGCTCTTATGTGCTTTATTTTGAGTTGTTGAATAAGTTCTTGATATAATGAATGCTTTGATGATGATATATGTTGCATTCATCTTGAAGACTTATTCCTTGATTTTGAAATGAACGGAAACGTTCGAATAGACGATTTGAGGAATCGTATATGTATGGCCTGGGTGGTTGATTTAGCCTAGCGTCTGATTTGCATATATGATTGCTTCAAAGTCTAGAGAAGAAAGATAAGTAACCCCACCTCGAGCGGGAGAGTCGGTGGATTAGTTATGATATCTACTTCTCGGGATCCCAACCGACGAATGATGAAATGAACCTTGTTTTGAAAACATGCATTGTATTTACTGTTATATCATGATCTTGATATATGTTTGATATGCATGTTTAGTTGCTTTTATTGGGAAATATATTTCTCACCGGAGTTATCCGGCTATTGTTTTGTTGTATGTGTCATTGCAATAGGGGGATTGGAACAGGGCAAAAGCAATCATGAAGAACAAGGATTGAAGAGATATAGTGTGAGGATCCGAGTTAGGAGTTGTTTGAACTGTCATGAAGTTTATTGAGTCGTAAACATGATCATTTTAGAAGTTACTTGTATCAAGACTTGTTAAGGATGATCTAAAGGTCTTGTTATTATATTTGAAATTTGAGTAATGTTTCAAATATTTGACTCCAACATGTTGTATCTTGAACTAGTTTTTATATGACAAGATTATTGCATGTTTGTGAGATTTTGATTATGTTGTAAAGCCTTGGAATGGTTTATTCCTAACAATTATAGCATGTTAGAATGCATGTTAGATGTTATGATTGATTAAACCATGTCTAGACTTTTGTAGGAGATGATCTTGAATCAATTGTAGGCTTGATTTCATTTTGACAGCAGCTGAGACAACATTTTTTTCTGGTGTAGTGGCCGGCGCACGGGCGAGCAAGTACTCGCGCGCGCGCGAGCCAGCTCTTGAGACCTCGGTCCCATTGGTCGGCGCGCGCGCGAGGGTGATGCCCGCGCGTGCGCAGGGCAATCCATTTTAAAAAAAAAAAAATTTTTTTTTATTCTTTTGTTTAGACTTTGATTATTGTTTAGCATTGTTGATTAATTGTTTAGACTTTGATTATTGTCTAACAGTGTTGATTAATGAGAGATTAGAACTCGGGTCATCACAACAGGTGGTATCAGAGCCCTAAATTCTTGGACTGAGATAGAAGCTGAGCGGGGTAGATCGAGTCACATGCATTGATTGTATTGCATGATTATGCATTACTTGATTTGATAATTCGATAAATTGATAAATTGCATGTGAGCATGATCTATCTTTGAAATTGAACTGCCTGATTTACTGATTTGTAACTATTTGGCATTTTTACTGTTTTGTTATAAGATTTTTCCCGGGTGATGTAAGCACCCATATGTTCTTTGGGTGATGTAAGCACCCCAGACTGACAGATAGTATGGCCAGACTGAACAGAATGGTATGGTCAGATTGAACAGAACAGAACGGTATTGCTTAGCTGAATGAAGTATCTCTGATTGAACAGCATAGAAGATTAGCAAATTGATGATGTTGAGGGTTGTAGTTGGTTTGAAGAACTTGATTAGTTGTTTAACTATTGGATCAGATTGATTGAATACCAACTTCGAAATCTAGCAACCAGCTGAGGGATTTTGATAAAGAAATGATAAGAAGGCAGAGGTATGTTGATTGTTGGTAAGTGCTTAGAATATAATTTTGTTTATACTTCTTTGCCACAACAGATAGAAATGATGAGAAAGAAAATATACCATGTAGAAGTTGCATCTTTTTGAATGTGAGGAATGCTTTAGTAGAATTTTCAAGACTATTACAATTCTTTGAATTGTAGATGAGGAAAAGCTCAAGATTGAGTGAATTATTTAATGGCTTGAATCCGCAGATTATGTCTGAATAAATGTTGACGACTGAAACATTTTGTTTAAAGACATAGCTTTGTCTAAAAGAATTGAAGCTGAATGATGAGTTAGGAGAATGAAATTGTAGACATGAAAGAGTATGTGAGATACTCACAACTTTATCTACAAGTTTTATTGCAGAACAGATATGAAGTGCATGATATGAAAATAAATCTCTAACTCTAGCGAATCGAGATGAATTAGTCTGATTCTGAATGCAGAGTATATTAGAAATTATTACACTTTTTGTGGAAGAGGATATCTGAACAAACAGTGTAAGGACAAGTCAGACTGATGTGCTAAAATTTATTCAATGAATAAATAGCAAAAGTATACAGAGGATTAGAATAACATTGCACCTGAGAATGAGATTTACAGGTAACCTGTTTATGTTGTAGGTGCAATAAATATATGATAGCTGAAAGCTTATTATATGATTACCTATGTATCAGAAAAGAGATTTTGTGAATAGAACTGAAGAATAGAACTATTGCTTCGATGAACTGAAACTGAACATGATATTGTTCATGAGAGAATTTACCTAAGTACTGATTAGTGATAGTTTCAGATTATTGAATCACTGGATTTTGTGATTTAACCAATCAGTATGATGATAAGAAGCGATAAAATTAGATCAACAAGAACATAGTGTGCATATGAATATGATGATATGATATAGAATCTCGAATTAAGATTCTGTGATTTCGGTTTGATATATGATGTTTGATTACAGAAATATTCCGAAATCAGTATATTCGATGCACGAGATATGTTCAAGATCTAAATTAGCATTGATAAGTACGCTACTGAATAGAGATTACAGATATGTTCCAGTAAGATTTTTGACTTTAGTTTAAGTTGTGAACTGGAATTCAATATTGAATTGAATAATTGAAGAATTTATGAATTACCGACTTGATGAGATTATGAATTGAAGATTAATCTTGAGGTTTAACAGAAAGATAGATGATGATATGAAAATCAGTTACAGATGAGTCTTTTCTGTGATTATGCTGAATCGAATACATCATTTGGACATATAATTCTTGAAATATTTTATTTCGAGTGGCTCTTTTTGTTTTGTTCATGGAGCCTGAGTGATTTACTCATTCTGAGTTATGTGATGCAAGTGAGTTGTTTTCACTTTGTAGAGTTTGTTATCCAGAAGATTCGATTTTGGATGACCTTGATTGAGGAATTTTCTCAATCTTGATTTATTTCTTTTGATTTTGAGAATTATTGATCCTTTGATGTTACTTCGGCGTATTTAAGATTGTGACTCGTAACTGATAGAAGAATTTGAATCTGATCCCTGATTTTTGGGTTAGATGATATGATTTGTCGGTATTTGGAGATATGAATAAGGAATGAAATAGGCATCCGATGAATTGATTTCAGATTTCTGTGTATTCTGATTTGAATATTCAGATGAATATAACACCAAGCAGACTGATTGTTTTTCGATTGGAAGTAAGGCAGACTTGTTCAGAAGATAAAAGCAACACAGAAAGTAAACTGAAATGATTAGAATTCAGTACAGAATGCCAGATTGAGATATGAATTGAAGCCTCAGATCCGAATGAATGAATTATATTATGATTGGTTAGTTGATTGTGCTTGATATTTCCGAAAAGAGATATCCGAATTTGAAGAATTGCACAACTATGAATTCGATATTCATTTGATAATTGTTTTATATTTTGATAAAGCAAATAGAAGTAACAGAATTAGTACGTTTGTGAAGTTAAATGTACAGAAAATTTCTGATGAAATTGAAAATCGTTGATCAGATGAATTCAGTATTAGTTTGGAGACTCCAAACATTGAACCAAGATTATAATTTGAAAGAATATTTTGCCACAACTACCGTGATGAAACAGTATAGATGAGGTAAACATGTGGTAGTTATGAATTGATTCATGAACATTACTGTATACGATGATCTGTCTGTATGAACAAGTCACTGAATTATGATTAAATTCGTTGCAAGATGAACAGTAAGCCAGGAAATAATGTTTCAGATTGAAACATTTGGGTTTACTATTAATTTTAATACAGAAGATCCGAAGATTTGAGTACTTTTTGAGGAAAAGGTACAATATATTATCCTTGAATGAGAAGAATAGTCAGAGATGATGAATCGAATTTGTGAGAATGAATTTTTATCTGATATGATACCAATTATCCACATTTCTGAATACTTTGAAATCTGTGACTATAACATATTATACTCTGATTAATTGATAGTCCGAATAGACTAATCAGAATTTGGTAGAATACTCTGTATGAGATGTGAAGAACAGCTATCTATTCAGATCCATGAAGAAGATAGAGATATGATGAAAATACAGGAATGATTAAAATCTATTGTCCGAATTAAGACTTTAGATTTATTTGACAGAATGTGGCATCGATTGATTGACTGATGATCTGAGAGTTGAATTCGATTGATGGATTATCTGAGTCGATTTTCCACATATTGACGATATTATCAGAACTTTAATACCTGATTCGGTATTATTTGATTTGATATGTTGCACTTGAGGATTATAATTCCTGTAATAGCTATTGAGCCGATTTTGAGATAATGATATGATATTGAAAAGAACTCCGATTTTTCTTGTGTTGTAATGATATTACCGAGGTATATGACATCAGATCAGACATGATTTGTCGATATCCGATCGGAGTTGATTCGAAATACACAATGAATTTGACAATGAATTTGTATGAAATGAAAACGGAAAAGAAGAACCAGAAGTAGTAATTGAATGATAGATATAATTTGTGAAGCTGAAACTGATTAGTTAAGCGGAAAATTTATTTTTGAAACATCATTCAATTCAAAATAGAGAAAAAGCAGAATTTCATTTACAGATTCAGAATATGAAGTTGAATATTGAACTTCATTGAATAAGATATCAGATGGAATTGACGATGGGAAAGATTTATTCTTTTCAGCTTGATACAATGATTCTGAATTGTTTCATGTATCTAAAGTAAGGAAGTATTGATAGATTCCTTCTGTGGACGTAAATCAGACAAGAGGACTAATGAAAAGATTCTGAGATAAGTCGAATATTCGACAGATTCTTGATTTAGAATAGAAACAACTCAGAGAGAATTCCTTGCACCACTTGAGTACAACTGATGATTGAAGTGAGAATAACTTTAGATAATCATTCAGTCTATCAGACTTGATATTTGATTTGATTACGATTTCGAGGACGAAATCATTTCTTAGAGGGGAGGAATTGTAAGGCCCGAAAATATTAAATTATGAATTATGGAATTTGAGAATTAAATTCCATATTATGGGCTAATATTTATTTGAGAAGTTATGAAAATGATAGATTTAATTTCCGAGCTGAAAATATTTAATTTGAGAATATGCGGATTTTGAGAATTAAATTCCGAGAATTCTTAAATTAAAAGAATAAATATTCGATTTGAATATTTATGGAATTGAAGATTTAATTTCATGTTTCGGAAATTAAAGAAGATGAATTGTGAAGATTTAACCTGATCAGGGAGTGATTTGCAATTATCGACGTTGAAGGGCTAAATTGCAAATAACCAGGATTATTTGATTAATCCGAATTTATTTAATTTTAATCCGAGTATATTTAATTTGGGAATATTTAGAGTTTTGATTTAAATTCTAATATTCTTAAATTATTTAGGATTGAAATTGAATTAAAACGAAGGCCGAGGACTAAATTGCAATTTTTGAGGTTTCAGGGACTAAATGGAAATTAGTCAACACTTATCTGATTTTAATTATAATTATCAGCATGAATACGTGTATCACTCAGATTTCATTCAGAATTTTGCACAGAGGAGAGCCGAGAGCCGAGACCTTTGATTCATTTTTCTTTCCAATTTTCAAAACCCCGTAACTTTTGATCCGTTCGTCCGATTTCAATTCCGAAAGATGTTCTGGAATCCTCGCGATAAGTACTTCGACTTGATGTAAGTTTCTGAGTACTTTAAGTATTTTTTTTAGAACGAAATTGGGCAGAGATCAGATGTTATGAGTTTAGAATGTTTTTGGAATTCTATTGTTTGTATATTCGATACCGGCTTGAAGAATTCATGTTAATGGTATTCAGTGTTGATGTTAGCATGTATATCCAGGATTATAGATGTGGATATGATGATATGAATGCTGGTTCATGAAGTGCATATACGTATGATTTGAATTACAAATGGATTCGAATACGATATTTTGTCGGGTACCGATTTTTAATCGCTACACCGTCGATTCATGTTTTGAGACAAGTTTGATAGATGATTTTCGAGATGAGATGTTCCTTGATATGTTTATGATAATAGCTGTTGGTTTGAAAAGTTGAATGACAATGAACGGATATGAAAAGCCGTATGAATGGAATTGGAATTAGAAATGAATTCAATACCGTAACGATTCCCGATTGTCAATCGCTACGATGATTGGTTATGTTTTGAAACCATATGGATAGTCTACGATTGAGCTAATGAACTTGGGATTGTATACTGATTTTGTTAGATGCAATCTGTATATTTCAGACATGCTACGAGCTCAAGCAACTCAAGAAGTCGAATAGTGAACCGAGGAAGTTCGCTTGAAATTTGAAATGGTTTGATTGAAGATGTGCTGATGATTTCGACTCGATTCTGAAAGGATTGAATTGAACGAAGATGGATGTACATGTTTGAGGTTGAAGAATTCAGAACGGACAATATACGAAGGTAAAAGTAGACTACTATTTGTTTGGGATTACAACTCGAGATGGTTTGTATCGAGTTCCCCTAAATCACATACTTGTTTGCTTAATTGCTCTTATGTGCTTTATTTTGAGTTGTTGAATAAGTTCTTGATATAATGAATGCTTTGATGATGATATATGTTGCATTCATCTTGAAGACTTATTCCTTGATTTTGAAATGAACGGAAACGTTCGAATAGACGATTTGAGGAATCGTATATGTATGGCCTGGGTGGTTGATTTAGCCTAGCGTCTGATTTGCATATATGATTGCTTCAAAGTCTAGAGAAGAAAGATAAGTAACCCCACCTCGAGCGGGAGAGTCGGTGGATTAGTTATGATATCTACTTCTCGGGATCCCAACCGACGAATGATGAAATGAACCTTGTTTTGAAAACATGCATTGTATTTACTATTATATCATGATCTTGATATATGTTTGATATGCATGTTTAGTTGCTTTTATTGGGAAATATATTTCTCACCGGAGTTATCCGGCTATTGTTTTGTTGTATGTGTCATTGCAATAGGGGGATTGGAACAGGGCAAAAGCAATCATGAAGAACAAGGATTGAAGAGATATAGTGTGAGGATCCGAGTTAGGAGTTGTTTGAACTGTCATGAAGTTTATTGAGTCGTAAACATGATCATTTTAGAAGTTACTTGTATCAAGACTTGTTAAGGATGATCTAAAGGTCTTGTTATTATATTTGAAATTTGAGTAATGTTTCAAATATTTGACTCCAACATGTTGTATCTTGAACTAGTTTTTATATGACAAGATTATTGCATGTTTGTGAGATTTTGATTATGTTGTAAAGCCTTGGAATGGTTTATTCCTAACAATTATAGCATGTTAGAATGCATGTTAGATGTTATGATTGATTAAACCATGTCTAGACTTTTGTAGGAGATGATCTTGAATCAATTGTAGGCTTGATTTCATTTTGACAGCAGCTGAGCCAACATTTTTTTCTGGTGTAGTGGCCGGCGCACGGGCGAGCAAGTACTCGCGCGCGCGCGAGCCAGCTCTTGAGACCTCGGTCCCATTGGTCGGCGCGCGCGCGAGGGGTGATGCCCGCGCGTGCGCAGGGCAATCCATTTAAAAAAAAAAAAAATTTTTTTTTATTCTTTTGTTTAGACTTTGATTATTGTCTAGAATTGTTGATTAATTGTTTAGACTTTGATTATTGTCTAACAGTGTTGATTAATGAGAGATTAGAACTCGGGTCATCACAGTATGGAGGCTACAAAGGTAACCCTGTCTTTAATACTTATCACCCTAGTATGCGTAATCATGAAAAATTTTCATATGCTAACAATAAAAATGTGTTGAATCCTCCTCCAGGATACAACACAATTAAGGGTCAGGGTAAGACATCTTTGGAGGACGTTGTTAGTACCTTTGTGCAGGAATCAGGTAAGAGGATGGTGAGAACTGAGTGTTGCATTGACAGCTTGGAGACACATGTGGTAAATATGGGTGCCATGATGAAGTCAATGGAGGCTAGCATAGGGCAGTTGGCGAACGCACTGAAAGACAACAACCGCGGCCAGTTCCCTACCAATACTGAGGTGAATCCCAAAAAACAGTGCAATGCTATCACGTTGAGGAGTGGGAAGCAAGTAGATAGAGAAGAGTGCCAACCTGAGAGCAAGACTCCTGAAAAAGCTGTTGTTGAAGATAAGAAAGCTGAGGAGAAGAAGATTGAAGCTAAGCCAAAATCGATGTACAAGCTCCACTCCCCTACCCGCAGAGGTTCAAGAAAAAAGCTTTAGATGAGAAGTTCTCCAAATTCTTGGAGATTTTCAAAAAGATTCATATCAACATCCCCTTTGCTGATGCTTTGGAACAAATGCCGAACTATGCAAAATTCATCAAAGAGGTGATGTCCAAGAAACGGAGGCTGCTAGAGAACGAGGTGGTAAATCTAACTGAAGAGTGCAGTGCGATACTACAAAAGAAGATGCCATAAAAGCTTAAGGATCCAGGGAGTTTTACTATTCCTTGCACAATTGGTTCTTTTTATTTTAATAATGCACTTTGCGATTTAGGAGCTAGCATTAATTTCATGCCTTTGTCAGTTTTCAGGAGCTTAGGACTTGGTGAGGTGAAGCCCACAATGATCACTTTGCAGTTGGCTGATAGTTCTATTACATATCCGCTTGGAATCATTGAAGATGTTTTGGTAAAAATAGATAAATTTATTTTTCCTGCGGATTTTGTTGTGCTGGATATGGTGGAGGATACAAATATGCCACTGATATTGGGGAGACCATTCCTGGCCACTAGGGATACCAAGATCGAAGTAAAAAACGGTGAATTATCGATGGGTGTGGAAGGCGAGAGAGTGATTTTCAACTTATTCATGAAGACATCTAATCCACCCATCGAAGATTTGTGCTTAATTGAACCGGTTGTGAAGTTGGAGAAATGTCAAAGAGCTGATTTTGCGGTTGATTCATCGAAGGAGAGAGCGCCAAATTTAACGAAGAAGGCCACGAAGAAGAGAGCAAAATTTAAACGGCGGTTTGTGGAATTTATTTGGCGAGTGAAAGAGAAGGGAAATACTTAATACCGGTGAAAGTCGGGCTGACGACTATAAACCAAGCGCTTTTTGAGAGGCAACCCAAAATTTTTGTCTTATTTTATTTTTATTTCTTTTCTATTTTTATTCAATTTCTGCTTTAATTTTGTTTTTGTTCTTTAGTTAATTTATGTTTTTAAATGCATTGTTGGGAATTTTGTAGGCATGATATATAAAAATTGTTGAATTTTTTTCAGGATTTTAGAAACCATGGCAGAACCTTGTGCGCGCTCGCTCGTAACTATCCAGCGCCCGCATCTCCTCAAAGCATTGATGCTCCTCGTCTGCGCAATATCTAGATCAATCGCGCATATTGTTAGCGCAAGACTCAGCGCTAACCATCATCTTCAACTGCACATGACCGAGCGCAAACGCGCAACTCCATTAGCGCATGACCAAGCACAAACCACCTCCTCCATTTGCGCAACCTCCTGCGCAATCACGCCTCTCTAGTGCCCATCTACGCTTCATCATGTGCAAATGTGCAGCATCCCAAGTTCCTACTCCTGGCGCAAAACAAAATTCTCAACAGCGCCTTCTTAAGCGCAATCGCGCTCCTACCAGCTGCTTCGTTCTTCCCGGCTGCTTTTTCCATGCGATCGCGCAGACCCTTCAGCAGCTGTAACATGCGCAAACAATCCTGCTCAGCGCTTCCATCGTGAGAAAATGCGCAATCCAGCCTTTCACTTCTAGTGCAAACGAAATCCTTATCTGCGCTCCTTAAGTGCAAACGCGCATACCCAATCCATCAGAATCCTTGCGCAAACAAAGAAAGCTACATGATTGCCATCATCAGTTGCACAAGACCATGCCCGAACCAGCTGCTACACCACCTGCAGAGTCCTTGCACAAACGAGCAACATCAATTGCAATTCCTAGAGCAATTCCATGAACCTTAGAGTTATTAAGGACACACCATCTTGCAATAAAATGCTTCTCCAGGCCTTTTCACTATGCACATTTCTTCTTCTTATCCCATACTTTAAGCGATATCTATTATTATTTTCTTGCTTGTTGTGGTTTGATTTTTGTGTCTTATCATGTGTATGGATTATTTTCAGGTTAATTTGGATGTTCATAGGGTGCTTATCCACCTCTTATACGTTGCGGTTGCGGTTGCGGTTGCGGTTGCGCATTATTTTTCATGAATATGAAGTTTGTAACGCCGGGTCCTGATGCTCGGTGTCGAAGGTACGCGTCCCTTGTTCTTTTTATTATTTTTTTTAATCATTAGGGACAATGATTACATTAATTTTGGGGGAGGGGGGGGGGGGGTAAATCAGTGTCTGATATTATTTAGTTGGTTGGTTGATGATTGTTTAGTTGAATTGTATTGTGTGCCTCATAGATTAAAATTTGTTGTGTTAGTTGAAGTTTTGAGTTTAAAATAAGTCGAGAAAGAAATGGATGCATGGCTGATGAATTTTTTTTTTTTGTGCTATAACTGAAATCCATGACTGTCTATCTATCTGATGAATATTTTTGAGAAAAATGGAACCAATTAGATGAACAATTTTCTATATACTCTGTGATTAATACTTGAATCTGATTTTTGAGACATACAAACATAGATATGATTGAGGCATTGTTTGAAATTTTTGGGCTGATTTATTATTAAAAAAATTGATCCTTAGTTTCCCATTTGAGCCTACACGTATATTAGTACTTTGAGGTATAGAAAAATCTGAATTTGTTGTGAAAATCATCGTTTACTGCTGATGATTGTTTTTTCTGCACTGACTAAAATTTGTATGATTTAATTGTGGATTGAGATTTGTCTAGAACTAGTTTGGACACTCTTCGAGGCGAAATACGGGCAGAACTGTGATTAGGAATGATTTAGGCGATTTTTCTGAATTCGTTTGAGCCTTTCAAGCTACCTAGTTATATATGTTATCACTAGTACCTTGTTTGAGACTTATTAAAAATAGAATGGCATGCGTGTAAATGTGTGATAAACCCTCATTCGTCATTATTTCAAGGTCCTACATTGACTACCTGAATAGCCTATACACTAATTCCTACCTTTAAGGGAGTAATTTGAATGCTAAAATGTTATATGCTCTTAGTATTTATTTGTGAAAATGGAATGGTATGGTTGAAGAATTGGAAAGAGAAAATCAAAAAGGTAGTAAAAAAAAGAGTTGAAAAGAGGTTTGAAAAGTTATGAAAAAAAATTGTGGTTGAAAAAGTTGTGAAAGAGAAGAAGTGAAAAGTTGAAAAATCAATGAAGTGAAAAAATAAGTGTGAATTGTGAATAAAAAGGAGTCGAAATTAGAGTTTAAGCATTATTTACTCCTTATTTTTGAATTCTTATTCCTTTATTTGTAGCCATGAGCTAGACCTTACATTATAAGCTGATTAAGTCTTATTGACCGAGTCTCAGTTGCCCAATATACTAGTGGAGAAGAGTTGCGAGAATTTGGCCTATGGACTGTTGATTGATACTTTTAATGATTATGAATTTTGATCGAAACACGCACACACTATTATTCTTTGCATTTAACTGATTGTGAGTGTTTTTTATTTCATATCCTTTATTTGATCCTATTCTACCTTGAAAAGTCCTCATGATCTATGAGTGTGTGAATTGAACTTGGAGGGTGTTTTGAACGTGAGTTGCGGAGATTGTGAGTTTATGCGGTTATTTTTTTATGGCTGAACATTCAAGTGATAGTAGGTTGGATGAGATTGGATTTGAATTTTTTTAAAATTATTGCTGAGGCCATTGCTCCATAATATTTATTGGCTATTCTTGTTGGTTTTTGATGATTTGAGTTTGGAATTTTTTTTTGATAATTTTTCTCGGGACTAGCAAAAGTCTAAGTTTGGGGGTATTTGATAAATGTATTTTATACACTTAATTTATATATGATTCTAATGATTAAATATTTGTTTCGAGCAGATTTATGCGCTAGTTGTATTGTTTTTGTGCTTGCAGAGAATTATGGAAATAATGGGGAAAAGAAGAATTATTGTGGAGGAAGAAGAAAAAGTTGGAGAAAAGAATAAAATAAAAGAATTAAAGAAAATAAAAAGGAGGAGAAAAGAAGAAAAGGAACGTACAGGAAAGAATCGAGAAAGAATATGGGCTTCTTAGTGGGCCTTAAACGTTAGCGCAACTCTTAAGCGCTAATGAAGGAGGAAGAAGCGCTATCGCACTATTTGTTGAAGGCGAGAGAAAGTAAATTTCAGAGGGTTATGCGCGCCCGCCTGCTATTTGGATCACCCGCACGTGGAATTTTATTTATCGGGAAGGAAACTTTTATATTTTATGGGCTTTTTATTGGGCTTTTGTGCACGGTATATAAAGGGAATTAAAGTCTGAAATCAGAGGGGCCGCCAATATCACAATACATATCAGAGAAAAAGAGTTTGATCGTGATTTTCTTGAAGGATTTTTGAGCTTTTAATTGAAGAATGAAGACGGAGCTCGATCGATCGGACACGGAGTCGACGATGGATTTGATTCTTATCTTTTATTTATTTAATTTTGAATTCATGTCTGGATTTTTGAACATGTTTTGTTTTATTCAGAATTTTATTATGAACTAATTTTTTAGATTCTAGAGGTCTGATGGAACCTGGTGTAGACGCTTTCATGAATTTTTGATTTTATTGAATTGAGTTTCTTCTAGATTAATTGATTTTCTAAAATTGATTGTCTTTTCAATTACTTGATCAATAATTTATTTGTTATATTTATTTAAAATTTGGCACTCGGGAGAGGGGATTTTGAATAGGACCATTAGAAAATACACTGTTAATTATTTATATAACTCGGGAGAGTATATGATTTTAACAGAGGTTTTAAAAAGAACATTATTTTGTGATAGATCACTGCGATAAATTCTTAATAGGGATATTGGAATTGAATTGTAGTTGATAAACATTATTTGTTGCTCGGGAGAGGGAAATAATAAATTTAAGTGTTCTTGGCTATTAATTGACTGAAATTCATGAAGATTAATTAATTAGGATTGACTGTTGTTGAAACCAGGTGAAATCTAAACCTCTAGAACATTTTTCTCTGATTGATATTTATCTGAAAGTTGTGTGCGTTCTATTAAAACTCTTTAATTATTTTATTTTTCTACAAAATTCTCAAATATTGATTTTCTAGATAAAGTTTGGACTATTTTAATTACAAGTACTAAATATTTTCAATTTACTCTCTGAGGGAACGATACTTGATTCATTCATTATATTAAAACTTGATACTTGTACGCTTGCGAGGATTTTTTTCACAACAGTTCTCAGCAATGTTGTCCAAGGAAGAGGGTGCAACTACCCTTATGTCCTAATCAAAAGGATTGACTGGACTAGTAGGACAGATGTCCTCAATAGTTGTTTTTGTAAAAGAATCAACAGACTGGGTCTCATGAGGAGAGGATGTAGGTCTCACTTCTACAAGATCGGACAAGGACTTTAAAAATTCCAAAACTGAGGTGAGTGGAATTTCAAGTAGAGAATCATCAGTAACATCTGTGATTGGCGTGATCGGTCGTGGTTCTGAAAGAGCTGGATGACATGACATCATAGGTTCTTCAGAGGTGGAGACAGTTTGTGAATATGACAAAGGGGATTCATCTTATTCTGCAATAAATTCTTGTTCCTCTGTGGTGAAGATGAAATCGGATGGTTCTGAGTTACCATGAGATTCAAGGATTGGTATCATCGCCTTAACTTCTTGGAAGTACATTTGAGTGTATTCAACTGTCGGTTGAGGAATGTAGTGCTTCAACCGATATTCACGCAGAAAAGTTGCAGTAACATCCACTGATTGTTTGAGACGTAAGATGACTTCACTATCGTCTTTGGCAGTCTTGCTCATCGGTTGAAAGTGTCATTCTGTTTGTGAGAGAATGTAGCGGGCAAGGCTATCATGGAGTTGGACATCCACCAGTTTATATCTGCTGAGAGCTGTCTCAAGATGTGAGGTGGCCGTAAGAATGAACATTTTATCCTCTAATTTGGAGAGATATTCCAGCTTGTCCTCGTTTAGAATTTGAGAGTATGAAACGTTGAGACGATAGTTGGCCCACTCATCAAAGTCTCTAAGTCTAAATCGAACTGCTCTTAGAATACCAGAGATGATAAGAAATACTTCCATTTTTGCTACAGACGAAGCTTTTGGTTGAGGCATTAAGATGCATTTGCATTTTCCTGGAAGATTAGCCATGGTACTATTACAAATATTTTGAACTAGTGGCTCGGTGAGAGTGATCCCTTTGGTGAGATGAACTTGTGAGTTGACGATGGGAGCAGTGCAAGTAAGTACTTCATCAGTTGATGGAGAGGATATTGCAACCAAGATTGGTGCAACTGTAACTGTAGTGCTCTAAGTTGGTTTAGATATCAGCTGTGAAGGCGAGATTGTCTGAGCAATTGATGATGTAGAAATACTATGGAGTGATGTCTGTTAATCGGCTTTGGAAGTAATAACTAGATCCATAGAGGCTGAGACTTCTATGGTTGAGTCTGTGACTTGAGAGATTGGGGTTTGTACATTTAACAACAGCTTTATCCTTTTAGGCTTTGATTGAGATGGTTTGGGAACCCCTTCTTCTTTGGGGAGGGAGATGAGCTTCCAAAAACTTGAACTAGTGGAGAATTGTCACTGGCATCATCATCTCTATTTGAGTCAATATTCACAGTGCACCTGCTGGTTCGAGTACACCTTTTTTGAAGTATTAGTGTTTCGGCAGTAGCCTGATGTTTTTTGGCTCCAATTTCTTGCTTGATAGTTCTCAATTGATCGGTTGTTTCTTGGTTATTTTGCAAGAACATAGGAATGGTAACCGCATTGAGTCATTTGCAGACATGAAATGTCTCAAATGTAGAAGAATCAATACCCAAAGTTGCAAGAATGTGACATATTTGTAGCGCAAAGCATTCGGATTGACCCTTGCCTTGAATTATTTCACAAAGAGTGGAATATAATATAGACTAGCAGTTGAAGTTCAATTGAGAGGCAACGGAGGCCATATACTGAAATTTCTCGAGAGTGATCTTGTCATAATATCCTGCCTTAAAAAAAAATATTTTGCAACTATGTTGGCTAGGATACAATAGGCTGGCATCAAACTTTGTTTGAGGTCATTGACTTTGATAGGTGCGCCATCCAAAGTGAATTGAGCTGCCCAATGAGATGCATTTCCATCAGGTAAATTGGCGCATTTCATCAAACCGTTGGTGGGCAGTGCAAAAGTTTCTCCGAAAAAATGTTGATTGAACTCAAGAAGACGTCCCTGAATGATGCAAGTGATGCTTTCATGGTTGAGTTGTGCAGGGTCAAAGAATTCTTTGACTAGATCATAATTGACTGTGGAGCAGGAACTAAGAAATTTGCGGAGTCTTGATGCTTCAAGCATGTGAAACATCGTAGAGATTTCAGATTTGTTGACGGAGTAAACTTCATCAAAGTTGATTCCCAAGCATGTCTTCTGGATTGACATCTTGAAGTGTGATGATATCAAGAAGGATGATTAGGGTTCTTAGGAGATAAGTAATAATCTCATATGACAGTATTGATATTTGGGCTTTGCAAGAATATATATGTTTGTGTTAGGTGTTCAAGTTGCCGCGATGTGACATACACATCATTGAAATATGAATTTTGAATTTTGAATAAAATGGATTGGGGGCGCAAAAATATGGATAAAAAATGTCAAAAAAAATGCATAAAGAAAAATATAAATAAAAGGCGGTTAGCGTGATATCCAATGTCTGTATACGACTGATGTCAGAAATAATGGGGTGTTGTTTCGGATACGCCGTCAGGTCTAGTAATTATGAATTGCAACTTTTGACCAAAGGAAGAGGAGCAGTCGAGGCGTGACTCTGCTGACTCTTTGTCTTTTTGATAATTCCTATAAATACACGGACAAAAGGGTTAGATAATCAAAACAAGAAGATGGCTATAATAGAGTAAGATTTGCTAGAAGAATTTAACGCTGCAATAACTTAGTCGCAGAAAAGCGAGTTTGAAGATCAAGTGGCTTTCAAGATTTGTGTCGAATGGGAAGCTATTGATCGGTTACTACGTCATCTTGCAGGTGAAGTTCTGCCCTCATCTGCTGAAGAGGTGTGTCATCTGACCGCTTTGAAGAACAAGTATAAGGAGTTGCTTTGGACAACTCAAACCAGAGACATTTTTAGTGTTGAAGGAACCTTGCTACTGTTGCTCTATACTGAGCGCTCGCAGTTGAAGCGTATTTGGGAAATCGACGTGGGTTTTGTACGTTTGCCAACTATGGAGTTTGCCATGTTTGTCAGAGTGTGGCGAGATGTTGTGGCCGCAGAGATACATAGGGTTAAGTTGGCATTTGATGCTTTGTTGTGAGTTGAACTCAAATATCGGCATTCTGCTCGAGCTCGTTGGTTCAGAAGGATGTTGGGGACTCAATCCAATAGATACATGCTTAAACCAACGGTTTTTCTCCTTCTGATGTTGTATGTTGAGAAAATGATCTTGGAACGACTATACTTCTTTGATGATAGATATGATGCAACCTGTCTCTTTAATTTAAGAAACTGTATGTTAGAATGGGGTGATGCAGTAGATGGAGAAATAGAGACTACGACTATTTTGTGGCTACGTGAATAGTTTTTATAGAAGTGATCTTATCAAAATAAGCTTAAATCTAGGAATGATGTAGTGATCAGAGATGTACTGCTCAAAAAGTATCTATTTCAGTTTTCTATTTAATGCATAGTGAACTGTTATCGATAAATTAGGATTATCAAGATTTCTGTATGAATATATTTTGAATATATAAATGATGATTCGGTGTAGGTGACTGTTGACCTACTTGACATTTAGCCTTCTTCTTATCTTTCCTATAAATATATCAACAAAACGAGTGGTTGAGGGTGTCAAAGTATAATCAATCATAACGGCGGACACAAATGATATTAATCAAGAGTATGAAATGCGTAAAAACATATATAGAGATAGATTCATAGCAATAAGGATGCGTATATGGTTTTTCTTGGAGGCCATTTGTCGAAACACTTTTCCAAGATCTGCGGCAGTTGCCAATCGTTACGCCGAGGGATTGCTACGATGCAAGCGTCTCTTGCAGACTCATCGCACACAAGACGTGCTAAAGCCTTCTGTAGTTAGGCTTCTGATGTTGTTGGCCAAAAGAGATGAAATACAGAACATTTGTTTTGAAGATGATGTCTGCAAAGGTCAAGGTTCTTTGAGTGTGTGGATGACAGAGTGGAGTCATGAGATGAGTAGGCTAATAGAGGGAGCCAAGGCAGCATATCGTCAGGCTCAGTAGGCTTAGTAGGGGACAAGTTGTAAAAGAAATGCTCATGCTTATTTTAGTAAAGTTTTATGCCATGAAATGTGTGGGGCCTCGGGTTTTTAATCTCAATCTTAGGGCAATTAGAAATTAAATATCATTAATTAAACAAGGAAGGAATAATATCAAACAAATTTTTTTTTTCAAAGAAGGGTGCGCGGGGTCTGTCAAAAACAGCAGACCGAGCATAGAGGGGTGCGCGGGGCCGATCAAAAATAGCAAACCGAGCGCCCCCTCTAACCCAACTCTCGGTTTGGGAAAAATTGGGCTGCGCTCGGTCTGCTAAAAAGAGCAGACCGAGCACAACACTGGGCAGTCTTGTGCTATGATTTTTGACAGAAAAATTTGATCCTTTCAACCCTTCCAATTCAACATATTGAAGTCCTAAATCATGTATACATACATAGAACAAGATCTAAACATGTTTATAACAAGTTGATAAATCAAACCAACCATTAAGAATCCAACAAAAGCATGTAATTTACAAGGAGTTCATCAACTACCCAAGAACATTATTCATAAGTGTTTCCAACATGCTTGCTAGTCTTATAAACTCATCAAATCAGCTACACAAGTCCACATATCTATCCTCTCTCATGAGCTACCCTCGATGACTTTGGCTAGCTCTTGCCCCATCTGTTGTCATGCACACATACAAAACAAGACAACAGCCGGAAACTTCCGGTGAGAATACAATCTCAGTATAATCAACATAGATACGTATATCGACTCTAAACATTTCAACTCAAGAATAGAGTAAACGCATATATATAAAGAATTGATTCCTATTACACTCTTTTCCATCAAGATTCGTATACGATCTTGACATGGATATCCATCTATCGTCATCTCATCAGACTCGAAAATAAGGTCGCCTAAGACCTTGGCATAAGAATCAATTCATATCTCATATCGTATCATAATCAAATATAACCAAAGATCCACTACCTGAGATTGATCGACAACATCATAACAAAATCAAAACAATAAACAAGTATGTGATTTTGGCGGGACAACTCAAGAAGCTTCATTCTCGAGTTACAAATCAAAGACTTGCGATGTCATCTTATACCTTCTTGTTTTGTCGGTTCTTGCAGCTTCAAATCTAAAACAGAACAATAAGAACACATATATTATACTCTAACCAACTTTCCAACTCCATCATCATTCATTCTTCACAATCAAACAACATCAAACCTCAACTACGTCTTCTTCGGTTCGAATTTAAATTCTTGAGTCGTTAGCCTTCAAACTAATCTGAAAGTGAAGAATAAAAATACTACAATGTCAACAACATCTCAAAGAACGTCTCAGCTCAATCATCAGCTATCAAAACGATTTCAAAACATGAATCGACGACATATCGACTGAAAATCGGTAACCGACGAAATATCAAAATCAAATCTAACTATCAAATACTTGATTCATCAACAAAACATCATCATAATCTTCATACCAGCAGCTATAGGCACCGAATATAAGCTGGAAATCATGATTAAGTACAATAAGATACACCCTTCGATCCGGTTTCGAATATATCACACATATAACCTCAAGAACGCATACATAAAGCATAAAATCTGATATCTGCAACATTTCAATCTTCAAGCCATGTCAAATTACGTAAAAACTTACCCTATATCTAATCCCTCATCGCAAGGATTCCAGAACACTTTTCGGAATCAAAATCGGACGATCGAATCAAAAGTTACGGGGTTTTGAAAATCAGAAAATCAAAGAAAATGAAGATCTCGGCTTCTCTGCTCAACTTTTTTGAATTGATTATAACATATACACGTATACATGCTGATAATCTAATAAAAATCTGATAACTTCAATCCAAATTGCATTTTATCCCCTCAATCTTTCAGTATTTGCAATTTGGTCCTCGGCCCTTAATTTAATTCAATTTCAATCCTAAATAATTTAAGAATAATATAGTTTAAATCGAAACTCTAAATATTTCCAAATTAAATATACTCGGATTAAAATTAAATAATCTCGGATTAAATCAAATAATCTCGGGCCTTACATTTCTCCCCCACTAAGACATGAATTCGTCCTCGAATTCATAAATAATCAAGATATGCAGTCTGTATACACATAAAAATAAAGAATACCAGAAAACTGTAGTGACCCTTACCTGGATCACCTACTAAACAGAACTTAGGCATGCAATTAACTTAATTAAATGGATATCAGAATAAAACTGCGGAAACCAAAAACAATATACAATCCCAAGGAAAGGAATCTGTAAATACCCAAATAGTATACAACCAGATCGAGCAGCTGAATCAATTAATAACAACAAAATAAAATCTAGGCGAAGCTCCAGCTGGCCAACAACTGCCTAGCCCCTCTTGGATCCACCCGCCTCATCCAATCGCAAACCTGCCCCATGGAATAGGGTGTCCAGAAACACAGAGTATGAGACGTGAGCATAAAATGCTCAGTACGAGAGTATGAGTATACATGCATGCAAAGTGAACTCCCTATAAACTCGAGGTCAAGAATCAGATAACAGAGACAGATCGGGCCCTAGTATGTAGCACGCAATGTCGTCGCTTCAGGAGGTGGCTTCCATACCATAATACCAATGGATATGCCGGACCCAAATCGATGGAAGTCCAACCACTTAACAGGATAGGGAAAAACCCTACTAACAGACATCTCGAAGAAGATAGCTCAGTATGCAAATGAATGCAGCATAAATCAATGACATATAAACCATGCAGTCACATAATACATGCATACTCAGTCAGGATATCTCGAACAGTACTTTCGTACCTCAAATCAGTGCGAGCTCTACCAACTCTAGGTCCACGCCTATAGTCTGCTCTACACTGCCAAATGATACTACTATCATTATAGTGTTCTAAAAGTCTTAACTAAGCTATTGCATACTCCTAAATATTTATAGGAAGCAAAAGCTATACCTTCGTCCGTCGTTAGCCCTTTGATGTCGAGTGCCTCAAAACTAGGCCACATCTCCGCTACGACGCCGGGACTGCTATGCCACTTCCGAATTCCCAACGGGACGCCTAGAATTCCCTAGATCTGAGTTAGAAGGCTAAGGAATCGAGAGAGAAGAGGTGATTGGTGCACTTCAAAAATGAGCTCGGCACCCCCTATTTATAGATGGAGTTCGGATCATCCGAACTGGACTTCGGGTTGTCCGAACACGTTCGGGTCATCCAAACTGGGCCTCAGGTCATCCGAACCCGATATTACGTCATTGCTTGCGTCAGCATGATGATGTCATCCATGAAGACTGTCGGCAGCACGTTCGGAGCGTCTGAACCACTCTTCGGATCGTCCGAACCCTGACTTCGGACCGTCCAAACCTTGACTTCGGAGCCTCCAAACTCGATGACCCTCAAACCATTTTCAAGTGTTCTGAATCCAATTACGGACTTCGTTAACCCATTAAAAGTTCCCTTAATCACGTTTACTCTTAACTAGTAGTATTAATGAATTGATTAACACTTAATCACTGATTTCGGGTACGGGCTACTACATTCTCCCCCACTTAAGATGTTTCGTCATCGAAAACAGATCATAAGTACTGAATGTAAAACAGAAATCAGAAACATTCTTTATTCCAGTCAAATTCTTACAGAGTTTACAACTGAATACAACTCAAACCGAAATTAAAACAACTCAGGATGGTCTTCACGCATCCTGTCCTCAAGTTCCCAAGTAGCTTCTTCAATGCCTCAGTGCTGCCACTGAACTAAAACCAGAGGAATGACTTTGTTCCGCAAAACTTTATCCTTATAATCCAGGATACGAATAGGTTTCTCAACATAGGTCAAATCCTTTCTCACCTGAACCTCAGACCGCTGTAGAATATGAGACTCATCCATCACATACCGTCGCAACAGAGATACGTGGAACACGTCGTGAATACTGGAAAGATGCAGTGGCAAAGCTAGTCGATAAGCCAAATCGCCAATGCTCTCCAAGATCTCAAACGGACCGATAAATCTGGGAGACAACTTGCCCTTAAGGCCAAATCTGAGAATTTTGCGAAAAGGTGACACTCTCAAAAATACTTTCTCCCCAACATCGAACTGCAATGGCCTACGCTTAGTGTTAGCATAGCTGGTCTGATGATCCTGTGCAGTCTTAATCCGTTTCTTGATCTGATCAAAAATGTCTACCGCCTGCTGGATAAACTCCGGTCCCTCAGCCTGTCTCTCCCCCACTTCTTCCCAGAAGAGTGGAGTACGACAACGTCGCCTGTACAATGCCTCAAAAGGTGCCATCCCAATACTAGTATGATAGCTGTTGTTGTACGCGAACTCGATCAATGGCAAATGATCCTGCCAGGCTGAACCAAAATCCATGACGCACGCTCTAAGCATATCCTCCAAAGTACGGATAGTGCGCTCTGACTGACCATCAATCTCCATATGATAGGCAATACTCAAACTGAGAGTAGTACCCATCGCACGCTGAACACTCCCCCAGAATCTAGAAGTAAACCTGGGGTCTCGATCGCTGACAATGCTCACAGGCACTTCATGAAGTCGAACGATCTCCTGAATGTACAACCGAGCCATACGATTCACATTGTACTTCCGGCTATAGGCAATGAAATGCGCTGACTTGGTGAGTCGGTCCACCACAACCCAGATAGCATCACAGTTCCTCGGGGATACCGGAAAATGGGTCACAAAGTCCATTGTGATAAACTCTCATTTCCATTCAGGAATAGGCAGACTGTGAAGCAATCCTCCAGGTCGTCGGTGCTCTGCCTTGACCTGTTGACACACCAAACATCTCGAAACAAACTGATAAACACTGCGTTTCATTCCCTTCCACCAGAAACGAGTACGTAGATCCTTGTACATCTTGTTGCTCCTAGGATGAATACTCAACTTAGTGCGATGCGCCTGAGACAAAATCTCCTCTCGCAACTCTACATCTTGCGGAATCACAAGCCTACCAGACAAACACAGAAAACCATCTGACTGATAATGAAATCCAGATGAGCTACCCTCTTAAGCTAGACGAGCTAAATGCTGGGTCTTCGAATCAGACATCTGAGCATCTCGAATCCGCGAATACAAAACTGGCTCAGATAATATCGCAAACATCTGGATACTCTGCATACCTTTCTTATGCTTGAAGGTATATCCCGAAGTACAACAGTCACTGATCGCACTAGACATCGAACAAGTCTGAAGTGCAGATAGTCGCACCTTGCGACTCAAAGCATCAGCAGTGAGATTAGCAGCTCCCGGATGGTACTTAATCTCGCAATCATAATCCTTAAGCAAGTCCATCCAACGTCTCTGCCTCATGTTCAACTCCGCCTGAGTGAACAAATACTTGAGACTCTTATGGTCGGTGAAGATCTCAAATTTCTCTCCATACAGATAATGACGCCAGATCTTCAAAGCAAACACAATGGCTGTTAACTCCAAATCATGGACTGGGTAGTTGTTCCCGTGAAGCTTCAGCTGTCTAGAAGCGTATGCGATCACATGCCCATTCTGAGTCAGGACACAACCTAACCCCTGAAGAGAAGCATCAGTGTACACCACATACCCTCCAGATCCTGACGGTAATGCCAACACTGGTGCAGAAGTCAACCACCATCGAAGCTCACAGAAATTCTCCTCACACTCGGAGGACCACTCAAAATCCACACACTTGCGGGTAAGCTGCGTCAAAGGTCAAGCTAGCTGAGAGAAGTTCAGAATGAAGCGAAGATAATAACCTGCTAGACCCAGAAAGCTACGGATCTCAGCAACCGTCTGTTGGAAAACGGTGATCAGATCAATCAAAATTGATACCCGGTGCAGCGGAAGTTTTAAAATTTTATATGGAACGATTCCATATCATGGGTATCAAAACTTTACGATTAAATTGTGCATGTAAAAATTAAATAACAATTAAATTTTTACCTTGAATCTCGAAACGAGATTATGGACACCAACAGATTACTCTGCTCTTGTTGTATATCCCAGGAACTGATGGACGAACAATTCTTCAATCAGGTCCACGAACAAAAGTTTAATCCCTCTGATAGATTGCACTTGAAAATCTATCAGAAGTTTCTACGAAGAGAATTAACGAATTTGATCCGTTAAACCAGACTGCAAATTCAAAATTCACAGGCTGGAATTTTCGACAGAGAGAGGAGGGGGGCGGCGGCCACTAGAGGAAAAACAGCTAGGGTTTTCGAAAATTTTGTGACCTCTGTTGTGTAATTTCTGTACTGCAATAACTTATTTATAATGTGGGCTGTTAACAGCTTAGGGCCCATTAGTCATAAGTTCAAGCCTGACAAGCAAAGCCTGCATGTTCAGAAATTAATATAAAATTTATCGTGACTCAGATTGATAAACCAATTTCACCAATGTGAACAGAAACCATTTCTGCATCTTTTAAAGTCAAGATAAATTTTCTGAATCCGAATTCAGTGATTTCCAAAAATGTCCATCCCTATGTCATTTTAGGAAATCTTACTCTTCTACTCTGATATAAGAAGTCCCACTTCTTTATTCACTAAATTTAACTCTTTAAATTTAATTATCTCAACGGGGATTAAAAATCCATTACTTGTGTGACCCTCAATGGTTCAGGGATACAGCTAGCCATGGGCTCACAACTCCTTGTGACTCGGAACAACAGTTTTCGACTTGCCCATCGAATCATGGTAAGAGCGCCTAGCAACATCGCCCCATGATTCCCTAGGTATCACTGATAGTGCCTGCAAGAACCAATAGATTTTGGTTAGCATACAGTACGGTCCCTTCATCCATATATCCCGATCGAATCAACAACTATTGGTAAATCGAGAGTCGTTCGAGATTCGATAACTATGCAATGCATCTTGAAGATCAAATAGTGACATCGCATGTGCTACTAAGAAACCATTTCTTAAAACACATCATGTACTCTGGCCAGAGATTCGTCACACTAATATCTCCTCAGATTGCATAGGATATCCACACTAGCAAGTATGTGGTGAATCCTTGACAACAAAGCATCGACTCCTATATGTGTCGTAACTGTACCCAATCCCGACACCTGATGACCCCAATAGAGTCGGTAAACGAGTCAAAGTACAGTACTAGCATATAGAGTCTCAATGATGTTTCAAGTAGTAAGGACTAATGGTGTACAACCAAAACCACGGACTTTATCAACTCGATAAGTGATAACCACTTGGAAGTCCGGATAGGGTAGTTCGATCATTCATCGTATGAATATCCATTTGCATGCTTTGAACATCTCTATGTTCCATACCAATGAAACGTGGTACTCGGCATCGCAAATGCTAGTCTCAATCTCAAGCGATCCTTATCCTTATTAACGGACGGCTCAATCGACTAGGAACTGTTTAGAATATACAGTGACTATAAGATGTGTTTCATGATAGCCATCCCCATGTGCCACCACATCTTACATACACTATAGTATATTCAAGGTCTTCATCTAAACATCTTATAGTATGTCACAACATAATAATATGATAAGAGATAAAGTAAACGCCATTATAAAAGTGTAAATTATATTAAACAAAAGATTGTTTATACATAGAGTCATAAAAGCCCTTAGCCACAAGTTGGCTCACCGGGCACCCACTCTTTCAATTTCCCACTTGCCCTAAATCCAACTAGTCATACTACGCAGTCTCATTGCTTCGCGATGTTTGTCAAATAATGGTCCTGGCAAGGGCTTAGTAAGTGGATCAACGATATTGTCTGCAGAGACCACTCTCTCGACAGTGATGTCTCCTCTTTCCACAATCTCCCGGATGATGTGGTATTTTCTCAGTACGTGTTTGGATCTTTTATGAGACCTTGGTTCCTTTGCCTGAGCAACGACACCCATGTTGTCACAGTACACCGGGACTGGACCAACAACTTCAGGAATGACGCCCAACTCTTGGACGAAATTCCTCATCCAAACGGCCTCTTTAGCAGTAGCTGATGCCGCAATGTATTCTGCCTCAGTGGTGGAATCCGCTGTGGTGTCCTGCTTGAAACTCTTCCAAGAGACAGCACCGCCATTGAGCATGAACACAAATCCATAGATTGACTTCGAGTCATCCACGTCACTTTGAAAGCTAGAGTCGGTATAGCCTTCCAATTTCAGTTCTCTTCCTCCATATACCATGAACATATTCTTAGTCCTTCGTAAGTACTTAAGAATGTCCTTCACGGCTTTCCAATGCATTTGACCGGGATTGGCTTGATATCTGCTCGTGACACTCAGAGCAAATGCTACATCCGGTCTGGTAGATATCATCCCATACATGATACTACCTATGGCTGACGCATATGGTACATGTGTCATTTTCTCTATCTCTTCATCAGTCTTGGGACACATGGACTTGGATAGAGAAACTCCATGACACATAGGTAGATGTCCTCTCTTGGACCCATCCATTGAAAACCTTTTCAATATTGTGTCGATGTAGGTTGCTTGAGTGAGTCCTATCATTCTCTTAGATCTATCTCTATAGATCTGTATCCCTAGAATATAGGATGCCTCACCCAAATCCTTCATCGAGAATCTACCTGATAACCATATCTTTGTTGACTGCAACATCCCTACGTCATTCCCAATGAGTAGGATGCCATCAATATAAAGTACTAAGAATGTCACAGCATCCTTAACTACTTTCTTGTACACGCACGGTTCCTCCGGGTTCTTGATGAAACCAAAATCCTTTATTGTTTCATCAAATTTCTGGTTCCAACTTCTTGATGCTTGTTTGAGACCATAGATCGATCTCTGAAGCTTGCATACCTTATGATCGCTTCCCATGGATGTGTATCCCTCAGGCTGCGTCATATAGATCTCTTCCTTAATGTTTCCATTAAGAAATGCAGTCTTCACATCCATTTGCCATATCTCATAGTCATACCAAGCAGCTATGGCAATAAGGAATCTTATGGACTTGAACATTGCAACTGGTGAAAAGGTTTCATCATAGTCAACTCCTTGTCTTTGAGTATAACCTTTCGCCACCAATTGTGCCTTGTAGGTCAATACCTTACCATCAGGCCCAAGCTTTCTCTTGTAGATCCATTTACACCCTATTGGAACAATTCCATCGAGAGGATCTACCAAAGACCAAACTTGGTTTGTATGCATCGAATCTATTTCCGACTGCATAGCTTCAAGCCATAAATTTGAATCCGCATCAGAAATTGCTTCTTTGAAGTTTCTTGGATCACATCCAACGTCGGGTTCATCTTGATCCCTTCAAGAAGAAGACCATATCGAATAGGAGGTCTAGAAGTCCTCTCGGATCTTCTAGGTATAGGCGTGTCCTCTGAAGATTCTTGAGGTATGGGATCATTATTTTGTATTTTGGGTTCTTCTCGAATTTCTTCGAGTTCCATCATCTCGCCTTTCTTATCCAATAAGAACTCCTTCTCCAAGAAGGTGGCATTCCTTGAAACAAACACTTTTGTTTCAGTAGGATGATAGAAATAATATCCGATTGAATTCTTCGGATACCCTACAAAATAACATAAGGTGGATCGACTATCCAACTTATCTCCCACTGTCTGCTTCACGTAAGCAGGACATCCCCAAATCCTTAAGTACGAATACTTAGGAGCTTTGCCATTCCATAACTTGTATGGTGTTTTATCCACTGCTTTGGTGTGGACGTTGTTCAACAACAATACCGCCGTTTCAAGCGCGTAGCCCCAAAACGAAGGTGGAAGCTCAGTGAAGCTCATCATGGATCGAACCATGTCCAACAAAGTTCGATTACGACGCTCCGATACACCATTCAGCTGAGGTGTCATAGGAGGAGTCCACTGAGAGAGAATCCCATTCTCTTTCAGATAGTCCAAAAACTCGGTACTTAAGTATTCTCCACCTCGATCCGATCGAAGTGCTTTAATACTTTTACCTAGCTTGTTTTCTACTTCAGCCTTGAATTCTTTGAACTTTTCAAATACTTCAGACTTATATTTCATTAAATATAAATACCCATACCTTGAATAATCATCAGTAAAGGTAATGAAGTAGGTGTGGCCAAATTGAGTACCAATTCTAAATGGACCACAAATATCTGTATGGATCAAATCCAACAGATTTTGACTACGCTCAGGTTTTCCCTTGAATGGAGATTTAGTCATTTTTCCTTTCAGGCAGGATTCACAAGTAGGTAGAGAGTTAATATCAGACATATCAAACATGCCCTCTCCCACTAGCTTGTTCATCCTCCTTGAGGAAATATGACCTAGCCTAGCATGCCAAAGGTTTGCCGGGTTTTGACTATCGATTTTCCTTTTGTTCGTTGTTACCGGTTTATCAACATAATTTATTGGAACGTCTTTTAATTTTAAGTTATATAGATCATTTTCAAGTTGTTCATTTCCAATCAAACATTCATTCTTGTAAATATTACAAATCCCATTCACAAAATTGCAAGAAAAACCATCTCTATCAATCATAGAAACAGAAATAATGTTTTTAATCAAATTTGGAACAAATAAAACATCTCTCAAAAGTAACTTAAAATCGTTCTGCAAAATTAAATAAACATCTCCCACAGCTTTGGCTTCAACCCTAGAACCATTTCCAAGCCTCAGCTGGGTCTCACCCATTCTAAGCTTGCGACTTCTTGTCATCACCTGCAAATCATTGCAAATGTGAGATCCACATCCGGTATCCAATACCCAAGAAGTAGTATTAAGTGAAACATTTATTTCAATATAGAACATACCCTTCGCAGTTCGCAACTGCTCTAGATATTCCTTGCAGTTACGTTTCCAATGACCGGGTTTCTTGCAGTGATGGCAAACATCCTTGGACTTTTCCATGTTTGAAGTCTTTTTCTTGTTCTTTTTCTCGGGTCCGGTTTTCTTGGATGGGGCAGAACGTTTCTTACCCTTTGTACTTGGCCCCTTCTTAGCAGAAGAAGAGGAGCCCACCAAGAGAACTGGTTTATCCTTCTTTAAAGTGGCTTCATATGTTACAAGCATATTGACCATCTCTTCAAGGGAGGCCTCTATCTTGTTCATATTGAAATTCACCACAAAACCGTCAAACGATGAAGGAAGAGAGAGAAGTAATAAGTCCACATTGAGTTCATGCTCTAATACCAAATCAAGCGTTACCAACTTATGAATGAGCCAAATCACGCGTACCCCATGATCACGGACCGAAGTCCCTTCACGCATGCGACACTTCATTAACTCTTTTACATTAGCGAACCTTTCAGCTCTCGATTGAGCCCCAAAAAGTTCCTTGAGTTGTACGTGAATGTCAGCAGCATTCACGGTATCCTCAAATCGCCTCTGGAGTTCATCAGACATCGAAGCTTGCATATAGCATTTGGCCTTGATATCATGGTCCCACCATATATCAAGTTTGGCCAACTCTTCCGGACTTATATCAGCTGGTGCTTCCTTCGGAGGAGATTTTTCTAACACGTAGAGCATCTTCTCCGAGGTCAAGACAATCTTCAACTTACGGAACCATTCCGTATAGTTTGCGCCAGTCAGTTTATTTTGTTCGAGAATAGAGAATAGTGGATTGCGTGAATTCATCTTAATGAAATACTGAAAAGAAATAGACAATAATCAGTGATTGTTTAATTAATTTACTAAGACATAAAATAGGCGAAATTTATTTTATGAATCTCACTCCCACTATTTTAACGATTTCACTACCCTCTAGTGAAAACGGAAAACTGTTTTCCTTAGAGGGAACATGGAGCCCAATTGACAAATTATGGTCCCGAATAATATCAGCCAACTATAATTTTCAAAAGGTAGAGCCCAATTGCTTCCAAAGCAACCTCCACGTTTTTACCTCATGTCTAATAAGGGCCCAATAATATGATGCCGTTTATTGTGACACGTCAAGATGACCCATCAATATTAAGTTGTGATGGACGGTCGCCATGTGGATCCCCCAATAATATGAGCCGATCCCATGGGAGTTCCACCCAACTTACAACATGTGTCGATCCAATGTACAGCTTTCCGACGAACGGGCCCCCCCAATAATATGAGCCGGACCATATCCGCGGGTAGCATCTCATACATTGATCGTTGATGAAGGTAGGAACATTTAAACAATATTTAAATTTCCTTTTAATCTTGATATCAATTTTAAATCATATTTAAAATGAGGGATTTTAATTTTGAAAATTTGTCTCATCATTTAAAATTTGTATGCTTGCGGGATTCATACAATTTAGTCTAAAACATGCATACAACGATAATATCATATATTATATAGGATGATCGATTCCATTTCTAATCGACCCGTGGTTGCCAATAACGAGTCTAAGTCCAATCCTAGGTAATATGCAAGTATGCAATGCAATCCTATTACATTGTGCTTCCAATTTACATTTCTTCAGTCTTTATTGTCTGCTGGGCCCACCACGCTTCCAATCTTCATCTCCCACTAAGTATAATGTATTTACAATAAATAACTATGACAAGTAGGGGATACATTTTAAGGGGTGGGAACGGGCCATAAACCAGGACCACTTTTATTACATATGACAATTTTGGGCCATAAACCAGGCCCATTAATAAATCCAACAACAATAAAAACAAATGTAAATTCCTTAACATACACCTACAAAATTGGTCATGGCAATCGATCATCCTTATCCAATAATATTTAATTCAAAATTAATTTATTGGATAACATGCAATGACAATTAAATTTAAAAAAGATAAAATCATATTCCATATATAAAATCTTATTTTACATACAAAATCATATTTTATCTTTTTATCAAATAAAATCATATTTTACATATAAAATCCAATTTTATACATAAAATCATATTTTACTCAATATTTCCATAAGATCATATCTTATCATCAATTGTATCAAAAATAATTAATTTCATAAAATCTGATTTAACGGATAAAATCTATAAATTTTCCAAAAATTCAAATTTATCCAAAAATCAATTTTAAAATTTTCGGACTCGAACAATTCGATCCGATGCCTCGTGGACCAATCAAAAACAATTTTCGATCGGACCAAAAATAGAATTTTAACATATTAAAATTTTAATTAAAAAATTAAAAATAAATTTTCCCGGGCAGCCCGTCGCTGCCCTGGGCAACGATCCAATTGCTGCCCGTGTTTTGCCCGTCGAAAAATTTAATTTTAAAATTTGTTTTGTTTCAAAAACCGAGGCTTAAAAATTTTTGTACAATTGATTAATTTAATCGCTTGATCTGAGCAGCCTGGCTCTGATACCACTGTTGGAAAACGATGATCAGATCAATCAGAATTGATACCCGGTGCAGCGGAAGTTTTAAAATTTTATATGGAACGATTCCATATCATGGGTATCAAAACTTTACGATTAAATTGTGTGTGTAAAAATTAAATAACAATTAAATTTTTACCTTGAAATCTCGAAACGAGATTGTGGACACCAACAGATTACTCTGCTCTTGTTGTATATCCCAGGAACTGATGGACGAACAATTCTTCAATCAGGTCCACGAACAGAAGTTTAATCCCTCTGATAGATTGCACTAGAAAATCTATCAGAAGTTTCTACGAAGAGAATCAACGAATTTGATCCGTTAAACCAGACTGCAAATTCAAAATTCACAGGCTAGAATTTTCGACAGAGAGAGGAGGGGGGCGGCGGTCACTAGAGGAAAAACAGCTAGGGTTTTCGAAAATTTTTTGACCTCTGTTGTGTAATTTCTGTACTGCAATAACTTATTTATAATGTGGGCTGCTAACAGCTTAGGGCCCATTAGTCATAAGTTCAAGCCTGACAAGCAAAGCCCGCATGTTCAAAAATTAATTTAAAATTCATCGTGACTCAGATTGATAAACCAATTTCACCAATGTGCACAGAAACCATTTCTGCATCTTTTAAAGTCAAGATAAATTTTTTGAATCCTAATTCAGTGATTTCCAAAAATGTCCATCCCTATGTCATTTTAGGAAATCTTACTCTTCTACTCTGATATAAGAAGTCCCACTTCTTTATTCACTAAATTTAACTCTTTAAATTTAATTATCTCAACGGGGATTAAAAATCCATTACTTATGTGGCCCTCAATGGTTCAGGGATACAGCTAGCCGTGGGCTCACAACTCCTTGTGACTCGGAACAACAGTTTCCGACTTGCCCATCGAATCATGGTAAGAGCGCCTAGCAACATCGCCCCATGATTCCCTAGGTATCACTGATAGTGCCTGCAAGAACCAATAGATTTTGTTTAGCGTACAGTACGGTCCGTTCATCCATATATCCCGATCGAATCAACAACTATTGGTAAATCGAGAGTCGTTCGAGATTCGATAACTATGCAATGCATCTTGAAGATCAAATAGTGACATCGCATGTGCTACTAAGAAACCATTTTTTAAAACATATCATGTACTCTGGCCAGAGATTCGTCACACTAATATCTACTCAGATTGCATAGGATATGGCCTTCAAACATCTTAGACATTCATCACCACCAACTGAAAAAGTTTGATAAGAACTTGGAATCTTATCAGTGTAAACCTAGGAGTTCCTTTTTAGGTGATTTATAAGTCCTTACTTGAATTGGGTGTATTGCAAGATGTTGTAATAGCCAAAATCTTCTAGTGTATCCTTTCCGTAAGAAAGAAGGGATGACGTAGGAGATTGATCTCCAAACATCCATAAACATATTCGTGTTCATTTATGTTACTGCATTACATTACATTCCATCATTATCACCTAGCTTAGTGAGAGTTGTTTTCGCACTATTCTAGTAGCTTTTACTTATCTAGGAAGCTAAGAAATATCAGTTGAGCATACTAACATTTGCTTAATCACATTGCATTGAATCAAAAAGTTTTCTAAGTGTGTATTCACCCCCACCTCTACACACATATTCGATCCCCAACAGTAGAATAAAACAAACCTGGTATTTATAAAGGATACTGAGAGTACCCTTAGAACCCTAAGAGTGTACCTCCAATAGGAAACATTATATCCTATTTTAAATATAAATCATGTTTCCTTACTTATCAAAGATTATTTCCTATCACCAATAAATATTTCTCCGGAAAATGAAGATACGTGTTCGGGTCATGCCAAGTCCCCCCATCAAAACACAATTGTTCCAAAATTTCAATATAATTGGGGTCGACCTTCAAACTCTGATATAACATATCATCAACATTAGGATTATGAAGTAAGGCATTCAAAGTATCTTCATCAAAACAAATGAGTTTACCCGAACATACGCTTTACCATCCTCCCTCTCAGCAGCATTTGTATAAAACTCCCGCACTAAAGGCACAATCGCCGCCTTAAGTTGTTGACAAAAAACATTCCAATGTCTAAATCCAATTTCTATCGCTACGCTACCCTCTCGATGCGTTAATTCCACACCCCTCTTAGGAATAGGGGTGCGATTAAGTTTAGCTCTATCGTACCTTTCTTTTGCCGCGACATTGACAAATTTTCTGGAGATTCCAGATGAAGACAAAGAAGCCGGAACTATTTGGGATGAAGATGCACCATCCAACCTTGCTCGTTTTGGCCCCATGGAATTTTGACAATTGAAAATCCGGTAAGACTAATTTGAAGGCGGCGAACGAACTTCGGAAGGAAATAACCGATGGGTGGATGGAGGTCCGGTGGCGAAGATGGAAAACTGTGGCTATGATAGAAGGCTCGATGGCTAAGATGGTATGGCGACTGGTGTGGAGCCTATGAAGATTTCTCGGCGATTATAATTTGTTCAAACAGATGGCTGCGGCTGCTGATGGATGGTGGCTGGTGATGCAAAGGAATCTGCGGCATGCAGCATGAAGAAGGCGGCCGACAGATGGAGTCAAATGGGAATCGGCGTGAGTGGATGTGTGAGACCCCGTTTTCTAATCGTCTAATCTCTAAATAATCAAATACAATCGAACACAAAGAGTCGAGGAAACAAATCAAAATTTATTTTTATTTTTTTTAAAAGAAGCCTCGCGCCCGCGCCGCAGCCTCGCAAAAGACAGCGTGCCCGCGCCGCCCTCTCGAGCTGCTGAACTCCAGGGAACAAAATATATCTTCAAACTCAATTCAATATTCCAAGAATCCAAGGTTCAATCCAAAGTTCATACATGAAATAAGGGGTTCGAAACACCATCAAAATGATTTAATAATACAAGTTCGACGATATAATTCAATCGACTAGACAAAATAACACAAGTTCAAAAGACACAACCCTAAGACACGGTGTCTCACTTCTCTCAGTCTCACCTCGAGCTAACCCAAACGACTCGATCCTGTACCTGATCCTCCTGTTGCCAAGTACACATACAACAAAAACAACAGCCGATAACCCGGTTAGAAATATAATTTCTAAGTAAAAGAGACAGGCATTCAAGTCAAATAACCATCTCATATCAAAATGTAACAATCATCAATAACTCAAAAGAAAATGAATGTATGCATGACTTCAAAACTCGGGACTATCAAGTCTGATAATCGAGTTATCAATCGGTACTCAGTTGGGATCCCGGGGTCAAGTCACTTTTACAACCCACCTACACACCCATTCGGGGTGGATGTCGCACGACTCAAACCCCTAGACTTCAGAGCAACTATAAGAAGTATTCTAGCCCTTGGAAAAACTCGAAATCTAAGACCACTTCAATATAGCTCCCTAAATCGTCTAATTTCAAAACGAATCGAATAATCGGCTCAATATGAATGCATGTGTAAACAAAATAATCAATCAAGTTCACACCAATAAATAAACATGCAGTATGTGATTTTCGGTGCTCGAGAATCAATCGAACTCGAGTATTCAACCCCATTCAATTCAATGTCATCTTTTACCTTTCAAATTCGTCGAGGATTCCAATCTGAAAATAACAACGAATTCAAATAAATAATCAATCGAATCAAAACGAATCGAAACGGAGAAACTCAATAATAAACCGTCTTCAACTCTCAAATCGATTCAACTCCCAAGTTCGATCCAAACCCAAAACTCCAATCCAAATCTGAAAATGAAGAATATACAGATTTTATATCAATTTACTAATTCAAACCAAACCTGGAAATCAATCCGAACAAAACAACCGATAATCCAAACTCGATTTTGACGGCATAACGGCTATAAACGATCAAACCAAAAATCTCCAACATCATCAAACAACTCCAAACAACCCATATCATTTCTAAACCAACAAAACAATCAAAATCCAACCAAAATCCAAAACCCCATTTTCGAAATTATGCCTAAAAATTCATATAAAATCCAAACTTCATTCTTTTTCCGAACCGACTACGAATACACGATCTATGCTAGCTCAAGAACAACATACTCGAAGATTATCAAATTCTGACAACCCAACAAAAATCAAAGTTCGAGGATCATAGAAAAACTTACGTCAGAACGAAGCCTTCGTTGCGGTGATCATGAATCTCAACTCGGAATTAAAATCTGACGGTCGAATCGTGCGAATCATACGGAAGAAAAGCTCAAAAATCTTCCATGGCTTCGACTCAGTACGTACGAATGGAGAAGGGAGAAGGAGAGGATTGGTTGAGACTTGGTCAACCAAGTGGTTATAATATATAAAATTCAAGTTTCGCACTATAGTCCCTCAATTTCCCAAAGTTTGCAAAATAACCCCTGCGAAATATTAAAACGGCCCTCAACCACTGAAAACTCTTATTTATCTCAATTAAACTCAATTATAAAAAAATGGGGCATTACAATTCTCCCCCTCTAAGATTCAATTTCGTCCTCGAAATCTGACAGATCGAAACTGAAAACAAGAAAGAATCAGACTGAAGAAAACTCACATCAATCGAACAACTCTGGAAATCACTACCTCATATTAGATTCGGTCTCCCAAGTTGCCTCTTCGACTCCGTGACGACTCCATTGAATCTTCACTAACGGAATCGACTTGTTTCTGAGCTTCTTCTCTTTCCTGTCAAGAATCTGAATCGGTCTCTCGAAATAGCTCAGAGTCTCATCGAGTTCTGCCTCGTCTGGTTGAAGAACATGGGACGGATCCGGATGATATTTCCGCAACATCGAGACGTGAAACACATCATGGATGCCTGAAAGAGACGGAGGAAGAGCAATCCTATAGGCAAGATCGCCTATCTTTTCCAGAATCTCATACGGACCAATGAATCTCGGCGACAACTTCACTATTTTCCTGAATCTGACAGTACCTCAGAACGGAGAAATCTTCAGGAACACTCGGTCTCTCTGATCAAAACACAGTGGTCTGCGTCTGACATTCGCATACTTGGCCTGTCGGTCTTGGGCTGTCTTCATTCTGACTCGAATCAACTTCACCTGCTCTGCCATGTCACGAATCATATCTGTTCCCAATTCAGGTGATTCTGAAATCTCATCCCAAAACAACGGAGACCTGCACTTCTTACCATACAAAGCTTCAAAAGGTACCATTCCAATACTCGCTTGAAAGCTGTTATTGTACGAAAACTCCACTAAAGGCAAAGAATCCTGCCATCCTGAGCCAAAATCAAGCACTACTGCTCGAAGCATATCCACCAAAGTCTGGATCGTATGCTCGAACTGACCGTCGGTCTGAGGATGATACGTTGTGCTCAAGTGCAGATGAGTACCCAAAGCCTCTTGTAAACTGTGCCAAAAGTGAGAAGTGAATCTCGGATCTCTGTCTGATACTATATTCAATTCTGACTGTGAAAACAGATATTTTAGACTCTTGTGATCAGAATAAATCTCAAACTGTCCCCCGTACAGATAATGTCGCCAAATCTTCAAAGCAAATACAATAGCGGCCAATTCAAGATCATGAATCGGATATCTGGTCTCGTGAGGCTTCAACTGTCTTGAGGCATAAGCAATTACATGCCCTCGCTGCATTAAAACACAACCTAAACCTCGATGAGATGCATCACAATAAACAGTGAAACCACCAGTACCTGAAGGGATCGTCAAGACTGGTGCACTGGTCAGTCGTTTCTTCAACTCCAGAAAACTTGATTCACAAGCATCAGACCAGACAAATGGAGTATTCTTCTGAGTCAATTGAGTAATCGGCTTCGCAATACTGGAAAAATCTTTAATGAACCGGCGATAATACCTAGCCAAACCCATGAAACTACGAATCTCAGGAACAGATGTTGGTCTTGACCAATTGATCACTGCCTCTACTTTGCTTGGATCAACAGAAATACCATTTCCAGATATGATATGTCCAAGAAAGACAACCTGTTTTAGCCAAAACTCACATTTCGACAGTTTAGCATACAGTTTCTCGGCTCTTAAAGTCTTCAATACTGTTCTCAGATGTTCAGAATGATCAATTAAATTCTTCGAATATATCAGAATATCATCAATAAAAATAATCACGAAGTCATCGAGATATTTCTGAAACACACGGTTCATCAAAGCCATAAATACAGCTGGAGCATTTGTCAAACCAAACGGCATATCAGAATCCCTAACTCTCAGCTGATGGTATCCAGATCTTAGATCGATCTTGGAATACACTGAAGAACCTTGCAACTGGTCAAATAAATCATCAATACGAGGCAAAGGATATTTGTTATTTACCGTTGCCTTGTTCAGTTGTCGGTAGTCGATGCACAATCTCATTGAACCGTCTTTCTTTCTAACAAACAATACTGGAGCTCCCCAAGGAGAAACACTTGGTCGAATGTATCCCTTGGCCAGTAAATCTTCTAACTGTTCTTTCAACTCTTTCAGTTCAACTGGTGCCATTCGATAAGGTGCTTTCGAAATCGGTGCAGTTCCTGGCATCAGTTCGATGCTGAAATCAATCTCACAATACGGAGGTAATCCTGGAATCTCATCGGGAAAAACGTCCGCAAATTCACTAACCACTGGCAAATCAGCCAGGTTCGGGCTAGCTTTCAAAATGTCAACTGCATATACAAGAAATCCCTCTGCTCCTTTCTGCAAAAGTCGGGTCATAGCTAATACAGAAATAAGAGGAATCTTAGCACGTGAACCCTTACCATAGAATTTCCATTCTTCAGTCATCTCAGGTCTGAATCTCACTATCTTTTGGAAACAGTCTACGGTAGCTCTGTACTTATTCAGCATATCAATCTCAATAATACAGTCAAAATCAGACATACCAAGTACAAAACAATCTATCTCAATCTCATTACCATCATACTGTAGTACACAATTCTTAACTGTTTGAATCGATATAAGACCCCTCCCCAAAGGAGAAGAAACAGATACTACAACAGGTAATATTTCAACAGGCAAAGAATGCAATGAAACAAATTGGGCAGAGATAAATGTATGGGATGCACCTGTATCTATCAATACATATGCAGGATAACCATAAAGAGAACAGTTACCTGCAATCACGTCATCTGGTGCTCCCTGTGCCTGTTCCTCTGTTAATGCAAAGACATGAGCCTGCTGTCTCTAGGGCTGACTTCCTGTCTGACTTCCTCTTGGTCGAGTCTGTTGCTGTGGAATTGCGGGTTGGAAGGAATGAACAGAAGAGGCTTGCCTTCCAGGTTGAGCCACTGATCGTGATGACTCTCCACCTCTTGACTGTCCAGAACCTCTCTGAGGACACACCCTCGCAAAATGACCAGTCTGCTGGCATATATGGCACCTCCCAGATACACCTTGGCACTGATTGGTTGGATGACCTCCACCACAACTGTTACAAAACACTCCTGACTTCTGTTTCGTGCCACTGGAACTCAAAGAACTGCTCCCTGGCTTTTTAAATTGTTTCCCTCGTGTTTGCAAAAACCCTTTCTTTCCACTGCTACTACCACTTTTATATCGAGGAGGTTGTTGTGGAATAGGAACTGAGGGTTGTGACTGTCTCGGAGGCTGAGCGGTGTACAAAGCTCCTCGCTGTTGTATCAAACCAGCTTCCGCTCCTTTGGCACTGTTCAAGGCATCAGCAAAATTATTTGGTCGCCTTGTGTTCACCAAAGTAAAGACATCCGGACTCAGTCCATTAATGAACGGATCAGCCATAGCCTCGTCACTATCAGCAACGTGTGGAGCAAAACGTAGCAATGTAGAGAATTTAGCAACATAGTCTTCAATATTCAAGTTTCCCTGCTTCAGATTAGCAAACTCAGCGCCCTTGTCCTTACGATAAGACATCGGAAAGAAGCGTTGGTAGAACTCGGTTTTGAATACATTCCAAGTCAGTACAGTTCCTCGATGCTCCAGAGCTTTCTTAGTCGTGAACCACCAGCTTTTCGCAACCTCATGCAACTGATGTCCAATGAGTCTGACTCTTCGTTCATCACCGTAGTCAAGTAAATCAAACAACATTTCCATGTCATCAAGCCATCCTTCACATTCAACTGCATTTTCAGTACCTTTCAGAGTAGGCATCCGTATGATCGAAAACGTTTGAGCAGTGTTTCCATCGGAGTAGCAGTCATGTCTGTCATATCACGAGAGGTACTTCCCTGTTCATTGCTCGGAGTAGCAGTAACTGGAGGCACTATCGGTGTTACCACTGTCGGTGGAGTATGAACTGTCTGCTCTGGTATAAGAGTAGGAACCTGTGGTCTAAGAGGAGGTCGTCCTGGTCTTCGAGACATATCTGATTATCAAAATGGTTAAGACACCATAATCCTCAAATCAATCTCAGTCCTCCTCTGATCATCTTACCTCTGATCAAGACTCGGTTCTGATTCAATCTTAAATAAATAATCACAGTCTTCAGATAAAACATGCTTCCAATCAATTCAGATAATCAGGTAGCATGTCATAAATCATCAGAATACATGCCTCTAATCATTTCCGATATTCCAGTAAGCATGCGTCTTTAATCATCATAATTATACTTTCAAATAAAATAAATACAACATCATGTAATAAAATACTTGAAAGTAAACCATGCTAGCATTTACAACATGTAATTCAATCATGTAATTAAATCATAGCATGATAAAATAAATAAGCAAGGAAGATGACTCGATCTACCCCACTCACTGTCTAACTAAATCCAGAATTTTCTTGCTTTGATACCACCTGTTGTGACGACCCGAGTTCTAATCTCTCGATAATCAAATCATCAAATAGAATAGACAATAATCAATGTCTAAACAAAATAAATTTTTTTTTTAAAAAAAATGGGAGCACCTCACTCGATCGGTAAACATCTACCGATCGAGCGAGCACAATGCTCAAACTCTCGGGTGCAGATAATAGTGGCCTCGCTCGATCTGCAAGAAATGACCGATCGAGCGAGCCACTTCTTTCAAGTGTTCTGTTCCTGATATAACAGCCTCGCTCAATCGGTAGGAATTGCCCGATCGAGCGAGCACAGTTCCAGTAGAAAAATAACAGAAACGTTTGCCGTCATGAACAAGTTCTTTCCTTCAATAATCAAATTCCTATCATCTCATACAAAGACTATATCAATAACATAAGCTAACATGCATTCTAACATGATGTAATTGATAGGAATTGACCATCACAAGACTTTAAAATCATAACAATAAAGGCTCATAAACATGCAAGAAGCAATGTTACACATTCAAGATCAAGCTACATTATAATGTCTCAAGGATTTACATATCCCCATTCAAATCCTATGAACAACAACAAGACCACAACTTAATCATCAACAAGTCTTGGTGCAAGTAGCTCTAACATGCTCAAGTTTAAGACACTCAACTCTAACATTGACAGCACAAGAACTCATCTAAACTCGGATCATCACGCTATCTTCTCTTCCCTTGTTCTTCACATTCGCTTTTTCCCGGTTCCACTCCCTCCTATTGCAATGACACATACAACAAAACAATAGCCGGATAACTCCGGTGAGAAATATATTTCCCAGTAAAAGCAACTAAACATGCATACAAACATATATCAAGATCATGATATAAAGAACATAACTTCAATGCATGTTTTAAAACAAGGTTCATCTCTTCATTCGTCGGTTGGGATCCCGAGAAGTAGATATCATAACTAATCCACCGACTCTCCCGATCGAGGTGGGGCTACTTATCTCACTTCTCTAGACTTTGAAGCCATCATATATGTAAATCAGACGCTAGACTAAAACAACCACCCAGGCCATACATATACAATCCCTCAAATCGTCTATTCAAACGTTTCCGTTCATTTCAAAATCAAGGAACAAGTCTTCAAGATGAATGCAACATATATCATAATCAAAGCATTCATTATATCAAAGACTCATTCAACATAGCATAGAAGAGCATATAAAAGCAACTAAGCAAATAAGTATGTGATTTAGGGGAACTCGATACAAACCATCTCGAGTTATAATCCCAATCAAATAGTAGTCCACTTTTATCTTTCAAATGTGATGTTTAGGATGTCTTTCAGCTTGTCCAAATCTGTACAAGTTAACCACCAAACCTATCTCAAAATCTGCTCAAGTTTCAACCCAAACATCAAAGCAAAACGCTACCAACCTTGTGCGTTCTTGTATCAGTTTCGGAGTCAAGATCAATGAGTTGAAATGCCCTGTTTACACACTGAAATCACAGCATAACAAGCAAGGAATCATCAGCTAATAATTCAGCCACTTCTTAGTCCAAGAACAATAGCAAATCACTTCAAATCATGATTTCGACGGCATATCGGTATAACTCGGCGATTCCGAACACATCTATAACATTTCTAACATGCATATCAGCTGTTGAAGCTTCGAAACCAATATATCAGCAGGTATATAGATCAAATCATAGCTGGGAAATCATAAGAACATGATACAACAATCAATCCTCAACCCAACTTCAATATTACAAAAGATAGAAGCTCATCAACAACAATTCAAACACAAGTCTGATCTCTGTCCATTTCGAATTCTCAAACCTTGATGAAGTAAGAGAAAACTTACATCAATTCGAAGGTTTCATTGCGAGGATTCCAGAACATCTTTCGGAATCGAAAACGGATACCCGGATCAAAAGATATGTGAATTGGAATATGAGGAAAAAGCTTGAAGATTTTCTGTTTCTTGCTCTCGGTTCTTGCCTCTAAAATGTCTGATGGATTATGTGAATCACACGTGCATGCTGAGTAATCACTTCCAAAATCTGATACCTTCCATAATAATTGCACTTTAGCCCCTCAACTATTCAAAAATTGCAATTTGGTCCTCAGCTTCTCATTTCATTCAATTTCAATCCTAATAAATTTAAGAATATTAGAATTTAAATCAAAACTCCAAATATTCCCAAATTAAATATTCTCGAATTAAAATTAAATAATTTCGGGCGTTACAATTTGCAATGATCTATATATCGTAAAAGAGTGATGAAGACACCATATTGTCTTAATCTAATCAATTAGAGTCCATTGAAGTCCCTACTTGATAATATTACGCTAAAACACCTATACGGATTTTGATTGACTTGTGGACCAATAACTAGCTTATTCAAACTAATTAGAGTGCATTGGATTCCCAACTTAATATTCTTTAGCTAATACACCTATACGGATTCTGTTAGACTCGTGCATCATTTACAAGCTTATTACAACATATATTGGCATTTGCAATGATCTATACATTGTAAAAGAGTGATGAAGACACCATAATGTCTTTATCTAATCAATTAGAGTCCATTGGAGTCCCTACTTGATAATATTACGCTAAAACACCTATACGGATTTTTATTGACTTGTGGACCAATAAATAGCTTATTCAAACCAATTAGAGTGCATTGGATTTCCAACTTAATATTCTTAAGCTAAAACACCTATACGGATTCTGTTAGACTCGTGCATCATTTACAAACTTATTACAAAATATATTTGCATTTGCAATGATCTATACATTGTAAAAGAGTGATGAAGACACCATATAGTCTTAATCTAATCAATTAGAGTCTATTGGAGTCCCTACTTGATAATATTACGCTAAAACACCTATACGGATTTTGATTGACTTGTGGGCCAATAACTAGCTTATTCAAACCAATTAGAGTGCATTGGATTTGAAACGCCTACTACTAATAAATGCAGAATTTTTTTTTAAAAATAATACTACTATACATACATGCCCATACATATATGTATATAAAAATAACATACTATTTTTTAAATAACCTGAAAAATATTAAATAAATAAATCCTTAAAAATGTTTCATGCATCAATTTAAAATAATAAACAATCTGAAAAATTTCATATGCGAAAACAATACTAAAATAAAACATGTTTCAATATTCAACATAATAAACTAAATAGCTGCGACGGTCACGGGGTCCACTGCTCCGTGAGCTCATAAGTCCTCACCACCGGTAGGAGCTGCATAAACGTCATCATGCTCACCTGCACAATATAAGCGTAGTGAGCCTAGGGGCTCAACATGTCTAATCCTTTATAACAAGGTTAAAAATAATGCATCACATAATTACTAATATATATACATGTACATGAGCATGCATGGAAATATTTTCATCACATAATAAAACTGCTGAATCATAAACTGAATCATAACCATAATCATAAACATATTATTTCTTCATCATATATAACATAATTGAGCAATGCTTTTGAAACCTGAAGATGTTCCTATCCGTAAGTGTGACGCTCATGTGTCGACTGATCAGTCTCCTGAACCAACGTACGATGGCGGTGATAAATCACCTCCTATGATAGTAAACTACCGAATCATATGGTGGATAACCACCCCTATGATAGTAAAACTACCGAATCATATGGTGGAAAACCACCCCTATGTCACACATACTTCAATTTCCACCAAAATATTTTATTGCTCATCATTTACATAATTATATACATAAGAAATTTCATGAATGCATGCACTGAAAATATGTTCGTAATATATATTTAATTTATTTTCATAATAAATATAATTATACTTAAAATATAAAATTTATGCATAAAATAATTAAATATATATTCCGGACTTATTTATTTTTAATGGATTGGTCCAGACTGTTGGTCTCTCTACTAAACCCCTTAACTGACTTAAAGTCCATTAACTAACTTAAAGCCCATAATTAATAAATAATTTTAAAAATTATAATTTTTACTAAAATAAAATACTTAAATGTTATTGGGCTTAAATAAAAATATTTAGGCCCAATAACTAATTAATTCATAAAAATTCCTGGACTGGCCCAATAAAATCACTGACTGGCCCAAAAATTTCTATGGGCCCACAAGCCCATAAAGATTATCAGGCTAACTTAAAAATAATTTTTAAAGCCCAAATAAAATTATTTGGAGGCCCAAATAATTTTATTTCAAATTAATTGGTCCAAAAACCAATTAAAACATTAAACACTTTAAAATTAAAATACTCGAGCTCGGCCCACCTAACCCAGACCCGGACTCACTTGACCCGACCCACTACCCTACAGACCCGACCCGACCCAACAACCTCCAAACCCTAAACTCGATTCCCCCCCCCCCCCTCTTCCTCTCTCGGCTGCGAGCAGCAGGCCTTCTTGGCCTGCTGCCGGCCAGCTCCGGCCGCCCCTGGCCGGAGCGCCGCCGCCCAGACGTAGCCCACGTGGGCGGTCCTAACCCACCATGGCTTAGCCCGAGCCATGGCCAAGCCTAGAAGCCGAAGGCTTCTTCTCAGAAACCCTAAAATGCAGCTCTTTGACCAACTCGACCCTAGACCTGAACCTAGCCGACTCCAGCCCCTATAATCCGATCATGGCTCGCTTCCTAGGACCCTAGCCCACCTCTGACTCGAGCCCTAGCCTCTGGACCGAACCATGCAACAAGAAAACGTGAATCATGACTGAAACCATCAACAAACATACATCAAATCATACATTCTTGCATAAAACGAAAAGTTCCTGATAAATTCTGAAATAAAAACCATCATGCATGATTAATAGCTTATATGATGGCCAAGAGAAGGATGGCATCTCGTCCGTCCACGGTCCCGTCTACGCGATCGACTCAAAAATATTCTCAAAAATCTAAAAATACAATAACTGCGGGTTAAATGATCTCATAAATTTAAATCATGCATATAATCCACATAATAACACATAAATGTCATTTACCCCAAATATAAATTTTAAATAATTATTTTCCTTAATTATGCATGCAAATTTACGTATTAAAATTTTCGGGTGTTACAAGTCTCTCCCCCCCCCCCCCCCCCCCCTTAAACTGAATTTCGTCCTAGAAATTAAAGTGCTTACTCGAATAACTCCGGGTAGCGAGTTCTCATGTCTGCCTCGGTCTCCCAAGTGGCTTCCTCCTCGGAATGATTCTGTCACTGGACTTTGACCATCGGTATGACCCGCGTCAATCTCCGCTCATCTCTGGCTAAGGTACGAACATGCCTCTCCTCAAATGCTAGATCTGGTGCTAACTGCAAAGGCTCGTAATCCAACACATGCGTCGGATTAGAGATGTATCTCCGAAGCATGGATACATGGAAAACGTTGTGCACTGCTGCAAGCCCTGGCGATAGTGCTAAACGGTATGCCAAAGTGCCAACTGAAACATCCTAAAACTACTACTGAATTTTTTTTTTTTAAAAAAACTCTCTGATAATAAAATAATGAATATAAATATATATATGCCCATACATATATATATAATACTTAAAAATAACTTTACTTAATTTAAAATAAAAATACACAAAAAAAATACAATAAAGGTACACGCATGCAATTAAATACTTAAAATTAATTACTAAATAATATTTCATAAGAATTTTATAATAAAATTCCTAAATAATATTTCTTTCACAAAAATTCATGAAAACTTAGAAAATAAATACTCAAATCTAAATTTCATGCACATACTAAAAATCCATAATAATAAAACATATGCGAAAATAAACGTTCTACTCTCAAAACATCAATATCATAAATGAGCTATGGTCACGGGTACTAGCTCATACACCCTCGCCGCCAGTCGGAAACACATTAACTTCATTGACATTTTGCTCACCTGCACCATTTAAATCTAGTGAGCCTAGAGGCTCAGCACGTTCTATCCTTACATAACAAAATGAAACCACACACAAGCACACATCATATAAAATACGTGAATATAAATATACGTGCATGATCTTAAAATATATATGCATATAAACATAAATAAATAATTATAATGTTTCATCATCATGCTAAACATAAACATCATATTTAATGAATCTCATAAAATATCTTATCATAATTTTTTTTAGTTCTCAACAGGTCGTATCTATGTCGGTGGCATCATACTAAGCGATTGATCAATCTATAAACTAACGTACGTGGCGGTGGAATTTCCACCTCTGTGCTGCCACTTCACCAGCCCTCTCAGCTGGATCCATAAGCTCATCATACATAAACATCATTAGGAAGGTCACCGGGCCCAGGTATCTCGGCCTCCAACCACATCACTTTCCACCTTCACTTCAACTTCCATAAAAATATATTTTTTTTTAACATGCAATTAAACTTATCATAAAAATTCTTAATGATGCATGAACATAAAAATTTTCATTATTTCTTTATTCATGAAAATTTGTCCGTAAATATATATTTAATTTATTTTCTTAAAAATCATATTTATATATTTAATAAAAATGCATGCATGAATTAAATATATATTTACGGATGTTTATTTTTCCATGGACTTGTTCGAGCTGCTGACCACTAGACTTAAACTCAAAAATTTTTAGACTGGTCCAAAAACCCAAAAGCCCAACTCAGCCTGGCCCATTAAGCTTCATGGGCCTCCGAGCCCATGGAAAACTAATGGGCTCATTAAAACATAATTTATGCTCATCAACTTATTAACTTAAGCTTGAATTAATAAAATTATTAAACCATCACAACTTGGCCCGATAATTCTCATGGATCACACGGCCCATGACAAATTAATGGCCTCACTTCCATAATTATTAAAGCCCATTAAATTAGTTTAATTAATTAATTAAACAAGTCCAACCCATTAATTAACTACTTAAATTCTTAATTAATTAAAATAAAATACCCAAGCCTAATTATTAAAAATTTAGACCCGGACTAAAAATTAATTTGACCCATCAAGACGTGATTTGACCCGGACCCAGACCCAAGCCCGGTCCACCTAAAAACCCCATAACCTGAAATAAAATAAAAAAAAGAAAAACAATTACCCAACCCAAATTCACGTACAAACTTTCCTTATTCCATTCTTTTCTCGGCCGTGAGCAGCAGGCCATTATGGCCTGCGCCGACCAGATCCGGCCACCCACTGGCCGGATATCCACCGCCTAGACGTAGCCCACATCTGGGCTGTTCCAACGAGCCATGACTCAACTAAAATCGATCCCTACACAGCCCTAGCAAACCACGCTTCCGGGAATCCCGAAACTGCCGCGCAAGTTGCGCAGTCCACACACCGTGGATTTTCTGACCAGCTCCGGCCACCACCGGCCGGAGCTCTGACACCTGGACCACCCCTGAACCCAGACACAACCTTAGTACTAGGCCTGGCTCGAGCCAAAACCCAGCATGAAGAGCCCGACCCCTTTCTCCTCCAACCGATCTGCGCAGGTTGCTTCCGAGACACAACCCACGTCCAGCCTTGTTCCAACTTAGTTCAAGACCCGACCACCCTCCTAAACTGACCCTAAGGAACCCTCCTAGACTCAAGAACCAATTGGCAGCAGACTCGATCAAGCCATGAATAGAAATATCATCAAACTTGAGTCATCTTGCTAAAAAAACGTGAAACATGCATGAACAATAAAAGTCTCCTTCGAAACTGAAAAACGCATGCAATAATAGATCAATCATGTAAAAATCAGTGTACTATGATTTAAACGGTGAGCAAGAAGGGATTCGAAACATGCCTCGATGATTATTTGCAAGAAATAACGTTTATGTCGCGTCGTACGGCTCTACGGGACAAACGGATCTCCAAACCAATATAAAACCTTAAAATCTCAGATATGGGGCTGTGGAAACTCTTGCTGGAACGATGAAGATGATGGAGAAAGGATGAGGGAGGCGGCTAGGGAGTTTACATGAGGTTAGGGAGGAATTAGGGTAGAATATTTTTGGATAAATACATTAATTATTTATTTAAAAAAATAATATACCATAATAAAAACAGAATTTAACACTCATAATAACATATTAATCTGATAATAGCATGAAAATCCCGAAATATATAATTAATGGATTTTTAAAGGTTAATAAAAGTCATAAAAATAACTTATTTTGGGTAAAAACTAGCACATAAATAAATATATATATAAATACCATAATTTTCTTCAAATTAAACCTTAAAATAATATTTTAAGGCTCTTAAAAATCTCATAAAATATTTTGGGTGAAAATAACATCTCGTCCGTCCACTTCCCCGCCTACGCGATCATAAAAATAAGATTTCTCAAATAAATTCATAAATCACATCAAACAGATTTAAATGCCGAAAGAAATTATTTAAAACATGCAAATAAATCACATAATTTAAATAATAATTCATAAAAACAATTTAACACATTTTTACATTATTTTAAAATTATTAAATTCCCTATTTATGCATGCGGATTTACGTGACGAATTTCTGGGCGTTACCGGAGCCAAAAAGTCCTAGGGCGGTACATGGTCCGCAATATGGGTGGTTAATACCTGAGAGATGGAAACCCCACCAAAGAATGGGCGACGGGTGACATGAATGAACCGATCCCATACCAGAATGAGAGATAAAAAAGATTTGATATGTACAACTCATATCAAAAAGGTGCATCTTCTTTTCGGGAGCTCATCACATAAGAACTCTAAAGTTAAGCGTGCTTGACTTGGGGAAATTATAGGATGGGTGACCCCCCTGGAAAGTTTCTCAGGGTGCGTGTGAGTGAGGACATAAGCACGCTGAAAAGACCCGTCTTGATACAGTGGGTCGTTACACCAACTCTCTCCAAGATCTCAAATGGCCCAATATAACTCTGAGCTGTCCTCATACGATCCCGTATCTGTGTCACAATATCGGCAGTCTGCTGTACAATCTCGGGACCAAGTAAAATACTCTCGCCAACCTCATCCCAATGCACTGGCGATCTACATCTCCTCCCGTAGAGAGCTGCATAAGGAGCCATACCTATAGACGACTGAAAACTGTTGTTATAGGTAAACTCCACTAATGGCAGTCTAGTCTCCCAAGAGCCCTGAAAATCAATGACACAAGCTCTCAGTAGATCCTCAAGAATCTTGATCATCCTCTCCGACTGACCATCTGTCTGGGGATGGAACGCTGTACTGAATAATAGCCGAGTCCCCAAAGCTGTGTGCAAACTCTTCCAGAATGCAGACGTAAATCTCGGATCTCTGTCGGATACTATCGACACTGGTATACCATGCAGTCTAACAATCTCCTTGATGTAAAGCTCTGCATACTGCGTCAATGAGTAAGTAGTCCTCACGGGCAAGAAATGAGCTGACTTGGTGAGTCTATCCACGATCACCCAAACTGTACATCCTCTAGTACTCCTCGGAAGGCCAACTACAAAGTCCATCGTGATATTCTCCCACTTCCACTCCGGAATGAGTAGAGGCTTAAGTAACCCTGCAGGACGCTGATGCTCTGCCTTGACCTGCTGACAAGTCAAGCACTCTGATACAAATCGGCCAATATCTCTCTTCATGTCGGGCCACCAATACAATGACTGCAAATCTCTATACATCTTCGTACTTCCGGGGTGAATGGAATACGGAGATGTATGAGCCTCTGTCAAGATCTCAATCCTCAACTGATCAACGTTTGGTACCCACATACGACCACGGTACTGAACGATACCATCAACAACTGTATAGAGAAGCCCGCCCTTGGCTTCATCTCTCTGCCTCAATCGCTGCAACTCCTCATCTGCAGGCTGTCCAACTCTGATACGATTCCGAAGATTCGGCTGTACCACTAACACTGCCAAACTCGGTGCCTGACCGCTCGAGTACAACTCCAGCTCGAATCTCTGAATATCCTCCTGAAGTGGCAACTGAACTGTCACACAAGATACCATTGAAGTCTTCCGACTCAACGCATCAGCCACTACATTAGCCTTACCCGGATGGTAGCTAATGTCACAGTCATAATCCTTAACTAATTCCAACCATCGGTGCTGTCTCATGTTCAACTCCTTCTATGTGAAGAAGTACTTGAGACTCTTGTGGTCTGTGAAAATCTTGCACTTCTCACCATACAGATAGTGCCTCCAGATTTTCAAAGCAAAAACCACTGCTGCTAGCTCCAAGTCATGCGTCGGATAGTTCTGCTCATGAATCTTCAACTGTCTCGACGCATAGGCAATGACTTGGTCACTCTGCATCAATACAGCGCCCAACCCAAGCTTAGACGCGTTCGTGTAAACCACTAACTCCTCGTGTGGAACAGGAATCGCCAACACTGGCACAGATGTGAGTGCTTCCTTAAGTCGATCGAAACTCCTCTGACAGTCTGAACTCCATATAAACTTCGCATTTTTCTTGGTCAAGGAAGTCAAGGGTACTGCAATAGAAGAAAAACCCTTGATGAACTTCCGGTAGTAGCCTGCTAAACCCAAGAAACTGCGAATCTCTGAAGCATTATTCAGACTTCCCCAATCCTGCACTGCCTGCACTTTCGTCTGATCCACCGCTATCCCATCTTTCGAAACTATATGGCCAAGAAATGCCACCTGCTCTAGCCAAAACCCGCACTTACTGAATTTCGCATACAGTCGATGCTCCCTCAAAGTCTGCAATGCTGTCTGCAAGTGTTGTCTATGCTCCTCAATGCTCCTCGAGTAGATCAAGATATCATCAATAAAGACTATGATAAACTGATCTAAGTATGGCCGAAATACGCGGTTCATGAGATCCATGAAGACCGCTGGAGCATTTGATGCGATCATGGATAGCTCGCATGTTGATCAAGTAATTAAGGATCCGTTGGAGATGCCAAGAGGACCGATTACGAGAGGACGAGCTAAGAAATTTAAAGATGCGCTTCAATCGTTGATAATGGACATTGGAATGCTTGAAGATCATTTTGAGGGATTCTATAATCTTATTGAAGTCCAAAGAAGTCAAGAGAGTAGAGAAAATATCAAAAAAAACATAAAAAGAGGTGACAAGACCCGAGAGGTATGCGCGCCCACGCCTCATTGACGAGCACCCACGCATGGCGGACAGGACCTTATGCGCGCCCGCGCCTGCCCACGCGCGCCCGCACCTGACCCCGTTGTTTTTAAGATTTCAGGACAGAGTCCTATGCGCGCCCGCGCCTACCCACGCGCGCCCGCGCCTGCACTCTCTCTCACACAGTTCGGCATTTTGTGTGTGTGCGAGACTTTTTTGATATTTTTGGCATTATTTTCTTATTTTTTAGAGTTTTATTTCTACTAGGAAACTTTTAGGAGATATCTTTGATATCCTTAGATATATTTTGAATTATATCGCGATATCTTTTATTATTTTGTAGTTGTAATATAAATACAACAAACATTCATTATTTTAATGAGAATTAAGATTTCAGATTATTGATTATTCCATAAAAAATTCTCTCTAGAATTTTATTAAGCTTTTGCTTACCCAAAAATCAAACTTATCAAAGTTTTCAACTTTGTGGCGTTTGTCGATTGATTATCCTCGTGGGTTGTCAGAAACAGGTTTTCTGAAGGTCCCGTTGTGATCAATTGTTTTCTTCGTGATTACTGTTGCTAGTTTCGTTGTAAGCTAGAGGTGGTTAATCCAAAACTTTTTACTTGTTTTCAAGATCGGGCAATTTCTTGTTTTCTTTTGTTATTGGATTGAAGGTACGATTTTAATATAGTCGTGTTTGCCTTCCATACATTAAGAATTCATATCATTTGGTATCAAAGCAAGGTTTTGAATCAAGTAAGTATCTATCTTCATCTATCTCTGTTCTTCGTGTTCTTCGTTCTTATCTGAGTCTATTCTTTATCAAATTTCTGTGTCGTTTCTTTCAAAATTGTTACCCAAGTCTCGTGTCTTGTGCTACAAGTTATAAAATAATAAAAAAAAAATCGGTCAAAAAAAAAAATTAAAGGACCGAAAGCTTAAAAAAATAAAAAAAAATAATAATAATAAAAAATAAAAGGAACAAGATAACTTGTGGTCAGTTAAGTAATTCGCTCTTGTTCATCCTTGAGTGCAAGTCAGAAATTCAAGTTCATAAAAATTCTTCATCTTGTTTTTGTCAGTCTTCGAGAGTCAATCTTTAAGTGTCTACGAGTTGTAAACTTGAAAGTTTGATTGAATTCTACATAAAGCAAAAGCCTGCATAAATTGAGTGAAAAAAAAGAGTGGTTGAGTGAATTCTTTGCAGTGAATTGTGAGAATTTGTGTGAGTTAATTTTATTACTAACGTTTTCTTGCAGGTACGATGAGTTCTTCTAGCCAAAACTTTTCTCAAGGTCAAATGGATGAATTGACCAAGATGATGATGGCGGCTTTGGGGCCAATACATGAGAAGTTGGATAAGCTTGAAGTTAGTGGAGGTGATGGTAAAAATAAAAAGAAAATATTTGAGGAAGATGATGATGGTGGAGAGGATGAAGAGAGTTTGGGTGAAAATTGGGGTAGAAATAGGAGGTTCATGAGGGTGAAAGAAATAGAAGGGGAGCTGTGAGAGGAAGATACATCGAAGGGAGTTGAGAGGATGGGAATATTAGTGGGATTAAGATGAAGATTCCTTCGTTCCATGAGAAATCTGATCCAGAGGCTTATTTGGAGTGGGAGATGAGAGTTGAATCGGTGTTTGATTGCCACAACTACAATGATGCGAAAAAAATAAAACTGGCGGTGGTTGAGTTTGTGGATTATGCTCTCATTTGGTGGGATCAATTTGTTACTTCTTGGAGGAGGAATCGAGAGCGTCCCATTGAGACATGGGAAGAGATGAAACAAATATTGCGGAAGAGATTTGTGCCTAATTACTACTATCGTGATATGTTTAGGCGTTTACAAAATTTGAAGCAAGGTTCGAAGAGTGTTGAGGATTACTTCAAGGAGTTGGAGATCACCATGATTCGAGCTAATATTGAAGAGGATCGTGAAGCAACTATGGCTCGTTTCTTATGTGGTTTGAATAGGGAGATTCAAGACCAAGTGGAGCTTAGACATTGCATGGATCTTGAGGAGATGGTACAATTGGCCATGAAAGTGGAACAACAACTCAAAAGGAGAGGTATGGATCGAAACTCTATTGTTGTGGGTTCTTCTACTCCTTGGCGTCCAAATGTTGGCAAACGAGAGGATGTCAAGCAGGTGTCCAAACCAAAAATCGACACCAAGCAAGAAACACCAAAGCAAGGAGTGCAAGGTAAATCTGAAACTCCTATTAATCGTTCTAGAGATATCAAATGCTTTAGATGTCAAGGTCTTGGTCATATTGCTAGTCAGTGTCCTAACAAAAAAATAATTATTGTGAATGATGGTGGTGAGGTTGAATTGGAGAGTGAGGAGAATTATGATGATATGCCTGCGTTGGAGGATCCCGATGACGAGGGATATAAGGCAGTCGTTGGAGAGTTGTTGGTGACTAGGAGAGTGTTGAATGTGCAACAAAAGGAAGAGGAAGAAAATCAAAGGGAAAATTTGTTTCATACTAGATGCTTTGTGAAAAACAAAGTGTGTAGTGTCATCATTGATGGGGGTAGCTGTACCAATGTCGCAAGTAGCGAGCTTGTTGAGAAATTGAGTTTGCCTACTTCAAAGAATCCTCAACCCTATAGATTGCAGTGGTTTAATAATAGTTCTGAAGTGAGAGTGACTAGGCGAGTTGTGGTGCCTTTCTCAATTGGGAAATATGGAGATGAAGTGATGTGCAATGTGGTGCCTATGCAAGCGTGTCATATCTTGTTGGGTAGACCGTGGCAATTTGATAGGAAGGTGACACATGATGGGTTTAAAAATCGTTATTCCTTTACTATGAAAAAGGAATCTATTGTATTGTTACCTATGACTCCAAAGCAAATATTGAAGGATCATTTGCAAAAGAAAAAGAAAGAAGAGGCCGAAAAAAAGAGTGAACAAAAAAGTGAGATGGCCTTAGAAAAAAAGAATGAAAGAAAAAAAGATGAGAAAAAAATTGAGAGGAAAGAGGCCGATAAAAAAATATATATGGCCCAAAAGCGTGAGTTGCGAGAGATTTTACATGTGCATACTCCACCTGTGTTGATTTTCTATAAGGAGATTCTCCTTAACACAAGTGATATAGCCGAAAATCTTTCGAGCAATGTTGTTTCTCTCTTGCAGGAATTTGAAGAATTATTTCCGGAGGATTTACCTCAAGGACTACCACCTTTGAGGGGAATTGAGCATCAAATTGATCTTGTGCCCGGAAGTGCGTTACCGAATCGTCCAGCTTATAGGAGTAATCCGGAGGAAACAAAAGAGCTACAAAGGCAGGTAAGTGAACTTCTCAATAAGGGGTTTGTGCGTGAGTCGATGTCTCCTTGTGCTGTACCTGTTTTGTTAGTGCCTAAGAAAGACGGTTCATGGAGAATGTGTGTTGATTGTAGAGCCATTAACAATATTAACATCAAGTATAGGCATCCTATTCCTAGGGTAGATGATATGTTGGATGAATTGCATGGTTCTAGCATTTTTAGTAAAATTGATTTGAAAAGTGGTTATCATCAAATTAGGATGAGAGAAGGAGATGAGTGGAAAACTGCTTTCAAAATGAAATATGGATTGTACGAGTGGTTGGTTATGCCATTTGGGTTAACTAATGCACCTAGTACTTTTATGAGATTGATGAATCATGTCTTGCGTGCTTATATTGGAAAATTTGTTGTGGTATACTTTGATGATATCTTGGTGTATAACAAAAATTTGAATGAGCATGTTGAACACTTGAGAATTGTGCTAATCACACTAAAGGCTGAGAATTTGTATGCTAATTTGAAAAAGTGTGTGCTTTGTACAAAAGAACTTGTGTTTCATGGTTTTGTTGTGAGTGCTCAAGGAGTCAAAGTTGATGAGGACAAGGTAAGTGCAATTTGAGATTGGCCAACGCCTACTTCAATTGGCCAAGTTCGGAGTTTTCATGGTCTTGCAAGTTTTTATAGGAGATTTGTAAAAGACTTCAGCACTTTGGCGGCTCCTATGACTGCAGTGATCAAGAAGAACGTTCCATTCCATTATGGCGAGGAGCAAGAGAAGTCTTTTGATATCATTAAGCAGAAATTAATTAATGCTCCTTTACTTGTATTACCTGATTTTTCTAATACTTTTGAAATTAAATGTGATGCGTCAGGTGTAGGAATTGGCGGTGTGTATCAGCAAGGTGGACGACCAATTGCATACTTCAGTGAGAAGCTAAGTGGAGCAGCGCTGAATTATCCTACCTACGACAAGGAATTCTATGCCTTGGTTCGTGTGCTTGAAACGTGGCAGCATTATTTGAGGCCAAAAGAATTTGTGATTCATACGGATCATGAGTCTTTGAAACATCTCAAAGGACAACAAAAGCTGAACAAGAGGCATGCCAAGTCGTGGCGTTTGTGGAAACTTTTCCCTATATTATCAAGTACAAGCAAGGGAAAGAAAACGTGGTAGCAGATGCTCTATCACGAAGGTATGTGCTTCTATCTACTCTGGACTCTAAGTTTTTGGGATTTGAGTATGTGAAGGAGTTATATGCCAATGATCATGATTTTGGTGAGATTTATGTGTCATGTTTGCATGGTCCGAAGGATAAATTTTTCATGCATGATGGATATCTGTTTAAGGAAGATAAATTGTGTGTTCCTAAAGCGTCCATACGTGAATTACTTTTTAGGGAATCACATGGGGGTGGTTTGATGGGGCATTTTGGTGTGGCTAAAACTTATGATACTTTGTATGAACATTTTTATTGGCCACATATGAAGCATGATGTTGAGAGTATTTGTGAGAGATGTGTGACTTGTAGGAAAGCTAAGTCTAAGACACAACCGCATGGATTGTATACCCCACTTCCTGTTCCTAGTGAACCATGGGTAGATATTTCGATGGATTTTGTTTTAGGATTACCAAGATCTAAGAAGGGGAGGGATTCTGTGTTTGTGGTGGTTGATAGATTTTCGAAAATGGCTCATTTTATTGCTTGTCATAAATCTAATGATGCATCTCATGTTGCGGACTTGTTCTTTAATGAAATTTTCAGATTGCATGGCATGCCTAGGAGTATTGTTTCTGATAGAGATACTCGTTTCTTGAGTTACTTTTGAAAAACATTATGGTGCAAGCTTGGTACTAAATTACTGTTTTCGACTACATGTCATCCTCAAACGGATGGTCAAACTGAGGTTGTTAATAGGACATTAGGAACTTTGTTGCGTGCTATAATTAAAAAGAATTTGAAGAGTTGGGAAGAATGTTTGCCATTTGTGGAGTTTGCATATAATCGTAGTGTGCATTCTACTACAAATTTTTCGTCATTTGAAATTATGTATGGTTCTAATCCTTTAACCCCGTTGGATTTGATGTCTTTGCCTATGAGTGAAAGGGTTAACATGGATGGTAAGAAAAAGGCGGAATTTGTGAGAAATTTACATGAAAAAGTGAAGGCGAACATTGAGAAAAAGAATTTGCAGTATACAAAGCAAGCAAATAAGGGAAAGAAGAGAGTTGTGTTTGAACCAGGAGATTGGGTGTGGTTGCATTTGAGGAAAGAGCGGTTTCCTGTAAAACGGCGCTCCAAGTTTCTACCTAGAGGCGATGGACCGTTTCAAGTAATAGAGCGCATCAACGACAACGCCTACAAATTAGATTTGCCAGGCGAGTATAATGTCAATGCTACTTTCAATGTTTCTGACTTATCTCCATTTGATGTAGGTGATGAACAAGATTTGAGGACAAATCCTTTTCAAGAAGGGGAGGACGATGCGATCATGGATGGCTCGCATGCTGATAAAGTAACTAAAGATCTGTTGGAGATGCCACGAGGACCGGTTACGAGAGGCCGAGCTCAGAAGTTCAAGGAAGCACTTCAATCCTTGATGTTGAAGTCGCAAGAGGGCGTTGGATTTCTTGATATTCAATTTGGAGGTAGTTATCACCGTATTGAGGTCAAAGGCTGTCAAGAAAGTGAAGAAATTGAAGACCTTGTTCGCAGCCCAGGCGCGCCCGCTCCCTTATTTTGCGAAGAAGAAGCGCGCCCACGCCCCTTGATCGCGCGCCCGCGCTTACGGATGCCAAATTGACGAAGAATTGTGCGAGCTCTCAGCGCGCCCGCGCCTTGCCCTGCGCAACAAAGGCGCGCCCGCGCCTAGCCCTAGCGCGCCCGCCCCGATAATTTTACATGCACCGAAGGTATTTTGTGTGTGTGTTCGAGATTTTTAATATTTTGGCATTATTTTGCTTATTTTAGGTCTTTTATTCCTACTAGGAAACTTTAGGAGATATCTTTGATATCTTTTTGATTTATTTTGCATTATCTTTCAATATTTTGGGTTGTAATATAAATACTACAATATTCATTATTTTAAGGGCAATTAAGATTTCAGATTATTGATTATTCCATACAAAATTCTCTCTAGAATTTTATTAAGCTTTTGCTTACCCAAAAATCAAACTTATCAAAGTTTTCAACTTTGTGGCGTTTGTCGATTGATTATCCTCGTGGGTTGTCAGAAACAGGTTTTCTGAAGGTCCCGTTGTGATCAATTGTTTTCTTCGTGATTACTGTTGCTAGTTTCGTTGTAAGCTAGAGGTGGTTAATCCAAAACTTTTTACTTGTTTTCAAGATCGGGCAATTTCTTGATTTCTTTTGTTATTGGATTGAGGGTACAATTTTAATATAGTGTTTTTGCCTTCCATACATTAAGAATTCATATCATTTGGTATCAAAGCCAAGGTTTTGAATCAAGTAAGTATCTATCTTCATCTATCTCTGTTCTTCGTGTTCTTCGTTCTTATCTGAGTCTATACTTTATCAAATTTCTGTGTCATTTTTTTCAAACTTGTTACCCAAGTCTCGTGTCTTGTGCTACAAGTTATATAAAAAAAAAAACCGGTCAAAAAAAAAATTAAAGGACTAAAAGCTTCAAAAAAAAATAATAATAATAATAATAAAAAAAAAATAGAAGGAACAAGATAACTTGTGGTCAGTTAAGTAATTCGCCCTTGTTCATCCTTGAGTGCAAGTCAGAAATTCAAGTTCATAAAAATTCTTCATCTTGTTTTTGTCAGTCTTCGAGAGTCAATCTTCAAGTGTCTACGAGTTGTAAACTTGAAAGTTTGATTGAATTCTACATAAAGAAAAAGCCTGCATAAATTGAGTGAAAAAAAAAGAGTGGTTGAGTGAATTCTTTGTAGTGAATTGTGAGAATTTGTGTGAGATAATTTTATTACTAACGTTTTCTTGCAGGTACGATGAGTTCTTCTAGCCAAAACTTTTCTCAAGGTCAAATGGATGAATTGACCAAGATGATGATGGCGGCTTTGGGGCCAATACATGAGAAGTTGGATAAGCTTGAAGTTAGTGGAGGTGATGGTAAAAATAAAAAGAAAATATTTGAGGAAGATAATGATGGTGGAGAGGATGAAGAGAGTTTGGGTGAAAATTGGGGTAGAAATAGGAGGGTTCATGAGGGTGAAAGAAATAGAAGGGGAGCTGTAAGAGGAAGGTGACAAGGCGAGTTGTGGTGCCTTTCTAGATTGCAGTGGTTTAATGATAGTTCGGAAGTGAGAGTGACAAGGCGAGTTGTGGTGCCTTTCTCAATTGGGAAATATGGAGATGAAGTGGTGTGCAATGTGGTGCCTATGCAAGCGTGTCATATCTTGTTGGGTAGACTATGGCAATTTGATAGGAAGGTGACACATGATGGGTTTAAAAATCGTTATTCCTTTACTATGAAAAAGGAATCTGTTGTATTGTTACCTATGACTCCAAAGCAAATATTGGAGGATCATTTGCAAATGAAAAAGAAAGAAGAGGCCGAAAAGAAGAGTGAACAAAAAAGTGAGATGGCCTTAGAAAAAAAGAATGAAAGAAAAAAAGATGAGAAAAAAATTGAGAGGAAAGAGGCCAATAAAAAAATATATATGACCCAAAAGTGTGAGTTGCGAGAGATTTTACATGTGCATACTCCACTTGTGTTGATTTTCTATAAGGAGATTCTCCTTAACACAAGTGATATAGCCGGAAATCTTTCGAGCAATGTTGTTTCTCTCTTGCAGGAATTTGAAGAATTATTTCCGGAGGATTTACCTCAAGGACTACCACCTTTGAGGGGAATTGAGCATCAAATTGATCTTGTGCCCGAAAGTGCGTTACCGAATCGTCCAGCTTATAGGAGTAATCCGGAGGAAACAAAAAAGCTACAAAGGCAGGTAAGTGAACTTCTCGATAAGGGGTTTGTGCGTGAGTCGATGTCTCCTTGTGCTGTACCTATTTTGTTAGTGCCTAAGAAAGACGGTTCATGGAGAATGTATGTTGATTGTAGAGCCATTAACAATATTACCATCAAGTATAGGCATCCTATTCCTAAGCTAGATGATATGTTGGATGAATTGCATGGTTCTAGCATTTTTAGTAAAATTGATTTGAAAAGTGGTTATCATCAAATTAGGATGAAAGAAGGAGATGAGTGGAAAACTGCTTTCAAAACGAAATATGGATTGTACGAGAGGTTGGTTATGCCATTTGGGTTAACTAATGCACCTAGTACTTTTATGAGATTGATGAATCATGTCTTGCGTGCTTATATTGGAAAATTTGTTGTTGTATACTTTGATGATATCTTGGTGTATAGCAAAAATTTGAATGAGCATGTTGAACACTTGAGAATTGTGCTAATCACACTAAAGACTGAGAATTTGTATGCTAATTTGAAAAAGTGTGTGTTTTGTACAAAAGAACTTGTGTTTCTTGGTTTTGTTGTGAGTGCTCAAGGAGTCAAAGTTGATGAGGACAAGGTAAGTGCAATTCGAGATTGGCCAACGCCTACTTCAATTGGCCAAGTTCGGAGTTTTCATGGTCTTGCAAGTTTCTATAGGAGATTTTAAAAGACTTCAGCACTTTGGCGGCTCCTATGACTGCAGTGATCAAGAAGAACGTTCCATTCCATTGGGGTTAGGAGCAAGAGAAGTCTTTTGATATCATTAAGCAGAAATTAATTAATACTCCTTTACTTGTATTACCTGATTTTTCTAATATTTTTGAAATTGAATGTCGCGTCAGGTGTAGGAATTGGCGGTGTGTTGATGCAAGGTGGACGACCAATTGCATACTTCAGTGAGAAGCTAAGTGGAGCAGCGCTGAATTATCTTACCTACGACAAGGAATTCTATGCCTTGGTTTGTGTGCTTGAAACGTGGCAGCATTATTTGAGGCCAAAAGAATTTGTGATTCATATGGATTATGAGTCTTTGAAACATCTCAAAGGACAACAAAAGCTGAACAAGAGGCATGCCAAGTGGGTGGCGTTTGTGGAGACTTTTCCCTATATTATCAAGTACAAGCAAGGGAAAGAAAACGTGGTAGTAGATGCTCTATCACGAAGGTATGTGCTTCTATCTACTCTGGACTCTAAGTTTTTGGGATTTGAGTATGTGAAGGAGTTGTATGTCAATGATCATGATTTTGGTGAGATTTATGTGTCATGTTTGCATGGTCCGAAGGATAAATTTTTCATGCATGATGGATATCTGTTTAAGGAAGATAAATTGTGTGTTCCTAAATCGTCCATACGTGAATTACTTGTTAGGGAATCACATGGGGTGGTTTGATGGGGCATTTTGGTGTAGCTAAAACTTATGATACTTTGTATGAACATTTTTATTGGCCACATATGAAGCATGATGTTGAGAGTATTTGTGAGAGATGTGTGACTTGTAGGAAAGCTAAGTCTAAGACACAACCGCATGGATTGTATACCCCACTTCCTGTTCCTAGTGAACCATGGGTAGATATTTCGATGGATTTTGTTTTAGGATTACCAAGATCTAAGAAGGGGAGGGATTCTATATTTGTGGTGGTTGATAGATTTTCAAAAATGGCTCATTTTATTGCTTGTCATAAATCTGATGATGCATCTCATGTTGCGGACTTGTTCTTTAATGAAATTGTCAGATTGCATGGCATGCTTAGGAGTATTGTTTCTGATAGAGATACTCGTTTCTTGAGTTACTTTTGGAAAATATTATGGTGCAAGCTTGGTACTAAATTACTGTTTTCGACTACATGTCATCCTCAAACGGATGGTCAAACTGAGGTTGTTAATAGGACATTAGGAACTTTGTTGCGTGCTATAATTAAAAAGAATTTGAAGAGTTGGGAAGAATGTTTGCCATTTGTGGAGTTTGCATATAATCGTAGTGTGCATTCTACTACAAATTTTTCACCATTTGAAATTGTGTATGGTTTTAATCCTTTAACCCCGTTAGATTTGATGTCTTTGCCTATGAGTGAAAGGGTTAACATGGATGGTAAGAAAAAGGCGGAATTTGTGAGAAATTTACATGAAAAAGTGAAGGCGAACATTGAGAAAAAGAATTTGCAGTATACAAAGCAAGCAAATAAGGGAAAGAAGAGAGTTGTGTTTGAACCAGGAGATTGGGTGTGGTTGCATTTGAGGAAAGAGCGGTTTCCTGAAAAACGGCGCTCCAAGCTTCTACCTAGAGGCGATGGACCGTTTCAAGTATTAGAACACATCAACGACAACGCTTACAAATTAAATTTGCCAGGTGAGTATAATGTCAATGCTACTTTCAATGTTTCTGACTTATCTCCATTTGATGTAGGTGATGAACAAGATTTGAGGACAAATCCTTTTCAAGAAGGGGAGGATGATGCGATCATGGATGGCTCGCATGCTGATAAAGTAACTAAGGATCCGTTGGAGATGCCACGAGGACCGGTTACGAGAGGCCGAGCTCAGAAGTTCAAGGAAGCACTTCAATCCTTGATGTTGAAGTCGCAAGAGGGCGTTGGATTTCTTGATATTCAATTTGGAGGTAGTTATCACCGTATTGAGGTCAAAGGCGGTCAATTGTTTTCTGAAGGTCCCGTTGTGATCAATTGTTTTCTTCGTGATTACTGTTGCTAGTTTCGTTGTAAGTTAGAGGTGGTTAATCCAAAACTTTTTACTTGTTTTCAAGATCGGGCAATTTTTTGATTTCTTTTGTTATTGGATTGAGGGTACGATTTTAATATAGTGTTTTTGCCTTCCATACATTAAGAATTCATATAATTTGGTATCAAAGCCAAGGTTTTGAATCAAGTAAGTATCTATCTTCATCTATCTCTGTTCTTCGTGTTTTTCGTTCTTATCTGAGTCTATTCTATATCAAATTTCTGTGTCGTTTCTTTCAAACTTGTTACCCAAGTCTCGTGTCTTGTGCTACAAGTTATAAAAAAAAAAAAAAAACCGGTCAAAAAAAAAAATTAAAGGACCGAAAGCTTCAAAAAAAAAAAATAAGAATAATAAAAAAAAAATAGAAGGAACAAGATAACTTGTGGTCAGTTAAGTAATTCGCTCTTGTTCATCCTTGAGTGCAAGTCAGAAATTCAAGTTCATAAAAATTCTTCATCTTGTTTTTGTCAGTCTTCGAGAGTCAATCTTCAAGTGTCTACGAGTTGTAAACTTGAAAGTTTGATTTAATTCTACATAAAGCAAAAGCCTGCATAAATTGAGTTAAAAAAAAAGAGTGGTTGAGTGAATTCTTTGGAGTGAATTGTGAGAATTTGTGTGAGGTAATTTTATTACTAACGTTTTCTTGCAGGTACGATGAGTTCTTTTAGCCAAAACTTTTCTCAAGGTCAAATGGATGAATTGACCAAGATGATGATGGCGGCTTTGGGGCCAATACATGAGAAGTTGGAAAAGCTTGAAGTTAGTAGAGGTGATGGTAAAAATAAAAATAAAATATTTGAGGAAGATGATGATGGTGGAGAGGATGAAGAGAGTTTGGGTGAAAATTGGGGTAGAAATAGGAGGGTTCATGAGGGTGAAAGAAATAGAAGGGGAGCTGTGAGAGGAAGATATATCGAAGGGAGTCGAGAGGATGAGAATATTAGTGGGATTAAGATGAAGATTCCTTCGTTCCATGGGAAATCTGATCCGGAGGCTTATTTGGAGTGGGAGATGAGAGTTGAATCAGTGTTTGATTGCCACAACTACAATGATGCGAAAAAAATAAAACTAGCGGTGGTTGAGTTTGTGGATTATGCTCTCATTTGGTTGGATCAATTTGTTACTTCTAGGAGGAGGAATCGAGAGCGTCCCATTGAGACATGGGAGGAGATGAAGCAAATAGTGCGGAAGAGATTTGTGCCTAATTACTACTATCGTTATATGTTTAGGCGTTTACAAAATTTGAAGCAAGGTTCGAAGAGTGTTGAGGATTACTTCAAGGAGTTGGAGGTCATCATGATTCGAGCTAATATTGAAGAGGATCGTGAAGCAACTATGGCTCGTTTCTTATGTGGTTTGAATAGGGAGATTCAAGACCAAGTGGAGCATAGACATTGCATGGATCTTGAGGAGATGGTACAATTGGCCATGAACTCAAAAGGAGAGTTATGGGTCGAAACTCTACTGTTGTGGGTTCTTCTACTCCTTGGCATCCAAACGTTGGCAAACGAGAGGATGTCAAGCCGGTGTCCAAACCAAAAATCGACACCAAGCAAGAAACACCAAAGCAAGGAGTGCAAGGTAAATCTGAAACTCCTATTAATCGTTCTAGAGATATCAAATTCTTTAGATGTCAAGGTCTTGGTCATATTGCTAGTCAGTGTCCTAACAAAAAAATAATGATTGTGAATGATGGTGGTGAGGTTGAATCGGAGAGTGAGGAGGAGAATTATGATGATATGCCTGCATTGGAGGATCCCGATGACGAGGGATATAAGGCAGTCGTTGGAGAGTTGTTGGTGACTAAGAGAGTGTTGAATGTGCAACAAAAGGAAGAGGAAGAAAATCAAAGGGAAAATTTGTTTCATACTAGATGCTTTGTGAATAACAAAGTGTGTAGTGTCATCATTGATGGGGGTAGCTGTACCAATGTTGCAAGTAGCGAGCTTGTTGAGAAATTGAGTTTGCCTACTTCAAAGCATCCTCAACCCTATAGATTGCAGTGGTTTAATGATAGTTCTGACGTGAGAGTGACTAGGCGAGTTGTGGTGCCTTTCTCAATTGGGAAATATGGAGATGAAGTGGTGTGCAATGTGGTGCCTATACAAGCGTGTCATATCTTGTTGGGTAGACTGTGGCAATTTGATAGGAAGGTGACACATGATGGGTTTAAAAATCGTTATTCCTTTACTATGAAAAAAGAATCTGTTGTATTGTTACCTATGACTCCAAAGCAAATATTGGAGGATCATTTGCAAAAGAAAAAGAAAGAAGAGGCCGAAAAAAAGAGTGAACAAAAAAGTGAGATGGCCTTAGAAAAAAAGAATGAAAGAAAAAAAGATGAGAAAAAAATTGAGAGGAAAGAGGCCGATAAAAAAATATATATGGCCCAAAAGCGTGAGTTGCGAGAGATTTTACATATGCATACTCCACCATTCATTATTTTAAGGGCAATTAAGATTTCAGATTATTGATTATTCCATACAAAATTCTCTCTAGAATTTTATTAAGCTTTTGCTTACCCAAAAATCAAACTTATCAAAGTTTTCAACTTTGTGGCGTTTGTCGATTGATTATCCTCGTGGGTTGTCAGAAACAGGTTTTCTGAAGGTTCCGTTGTGATCAATTGTTTTCTTCGTGATTACTGTTGCTAGTTTCGTTGTAAGCTAGAGGTGGTTAATCCAAAACTTTTTACTTGTTTTCAAGATCGGGCAATTTTTTGATTTCTTTTGTTATTGGATTGAGGGTACGATTTTAATATAGTCGTGTTTGCCTTCCATACATTAAGAATTCATATCAGGAGAAGAGACAGATACTACAACAGGTAATGTTTCAATAGGCAAAGAATGCAATGAAGCAAATCGTGCAGAGATAAATGTATGGGATGCACCTGTATCTATCAATACATATGCAGGATAACCAGAAAGAGAACAGTTACCTGCAATCACGTCATCTGGTGCTCCCTGTTCCTGTTCCTCTGTCAATGCAAAGACATGAGCCTGCTGTCTCTGAGGCTGACTGCCTGTCTGATTTCCTCCTGGCCTTGTCTATTGCTGTGGATGTGTTGGTTGAAAGGAATGAACAGAAGAGGCTTGTCTGGCAGGTTGAGCCACTGATCGTGATGACTTTGCACCTCTTAACTGTCCAAAACCTCTCTGAGGACATACCCTCGCAAAATGGCCAGTCTGATGGCATATATGGCACCTCCCAGATATACCTCGGCATTGATCGGTCGGATGTCCTCCACCACAACTATTACAAAACACTCCAGGCTTCGGTTTCGGACCACTGGAACTCGAATAACTGCTCCCTGACTTCTTAAACTGCTTTTCTCGTGCTTGCAAATATCCCTTCTTGCCACTGCTGCTACCAGCACCTTCAAATCGAGGAGGTTGTGAACTTGGAGCTGGGGATTGAGGCTGTCTCGGAGGCTGAGCGATATACGAAGCTCCTCGCTGCTGTATCAAACCGGCTTCCGCTCCCTTGGCATTGTTCAATGCTTCCGCAAAAGTATTTGGTCGCCTTGTGTTTACTAATGTAAATACCTCTGGAGTCAGTCCATTAATGAACTGATCAGCCATGGCCTCGTCACTATCAGCTACATGTGGCGCAAAACATAGTAAGGTAGAGAACTTTGCTGCATACTCTTCAATATTTAAGTTCCCTTGCTTCAAGTTAGCAAATTCTGCACCTTTATCTTTGCGGTAAGACACCGGAAAGAAGCATTGATAAAACTCTGTTTTGAAGACATTCCAGGTAAGTACAGTCCTTCTACGCTCCAGAGACTTCTTGGTTGTGAACCACCAGCTTTTCGCAACCTCATGCAACTGATGTCCAATGAGTCTGACTCTTCGATCATCACCGTAGTCAAGTGAATTAAACAACATCTCCATATCATCAAGCCATCCTTCACATTCGACTGCATTCTCGGTACCTTTCAGGGTTGGCGGATAATATGATTGAAAACGTTTGAGCAGTGTTTCCATCGGAGTGGCAGTCATATCTGTCATGTCTCTCGAAGTACTTCCTTGTTCATTACTCGGAATTTCAGCTTGAGGCACAATCGGTGTTACCACTGTTGGTGGAGTATGAACTGTCTGTTCTAGCACAGGAGTAGGGACCTGTGATCTAAGAGGAGGTCATCCTGGTCGTCGAGACATATCTGATTATCAAAATGGTTAGGATACCATAATCATCAAATCTATCTCAGTCCTCCTCTGATCATCTTACCTCTGATCAAGACTCGGTTCTGATTCAATCTTAAAAGAATAATCAAAGTACTCAACAAAACATGCTTCCAATCAATTCAGATTATCAGATAGCATATCATAATTCATCAGAACACATGCTTCTAATCGATTCCGATATTCCAGTAAGCATGCATTTTTAATCATCATAATCATATTTTCAAATAAAATAAATACAACATCTTGTAATAAAATACTTGAAAGTAAATCATGCTAGCATTTACAACATGTAATTCAATCATGTAAATAATCGTAGCATAATAAAATAAATAAGCAAGGAAGATGACTCGATCTACCCCACTCACTATCTAACTCAGTCCAGAATTTTCTCGCTCTGATACCACCTGTTGTGATGACCCGATTCTTAATCTCTCAATCTCAAAGTTAATCCATAATACATGAATTAAATCTATCATTAAGCTATAAAGAAAAGGGAAAGAAAATTAAAAAAAAAAATTTAAAATGAGCTGCGCTCGCGCGGCTAAAAAGTGCCGTGCGAGCGCACCCTGTTTTACTCAAAACAGAGGTGCAGCTCGGGGCTGCGCGCGAGCTGCTCTTTTCTGCAGCTCGGGCGCGGTCCTGGGCAGAAAAATTTGCAGCAAATCTCACCCTTTTCTCAGCCTAGAAAACATTCTCATTCATCTATACCAAGTCTAAGAAATCTCATACAACATCCAACATGTAATAGACAAGGTAGATGAAGTCATTAACAAGAGCATAAACATATCTCAAATTGGAGTTTACACTATTAGTTCAAGCTATAATACAAAGCCAAAGAGTAGAAACTCTAGACAATAACTCAACTCCAAAAGTTCATACATCCACTCTTGTTCTGAACATAAAGTTGATAACAAACTTAACTTCTAATCCGGATCATCACTCTATTCTCCTCATCCCTTGTTCTTCAAGTTCGCTTTTGCCCGGTTCCACTCCCGCCTATTGCCATGACACATACAACACAACAATAGCCGGATAACTCCGGTGAGAAATACATTTCCCAGTAAAAGCAACTAAACATGCATATACAACATATATCAGGCTCATGATATAAATAAAACAATGCATGTTTTCAAAACAAGGTTTATTCAAGAACTCTCTCATTTCGTCGGTTGGGATCCCGAGAAGAAGATATCATAGCTAACCACCGACTCTCCCGATCGAGGTGGGGCTACTTATCCTACTTCTCTAGACTTTGAAGCCACTATATATGCACTTCAGACGCTAGGCTACGTCAACCACCCAGGCCATACATATATAATCCCTCAAGGAATAAGTCTTGCAAGATGAATGCAACATATATCATCATAAAAGCATTCGTTAACATCAAAGACTCATTCACCAAATCATAGAAGAGCATATAAAATCAATTAAGCAAATAAGTATGTGATTTAGGGAACTCGATACAAACCATCTCGAGTTGTAATCTCCATCGAATAATAGTTCACTTTTACCTTTCAAATGTGAGGATTAAGGTGTCTTCTAGCTTGTCAAAATCTGTACAACATCAACCAAAAGCCTAATCTCAAAATGTGTCGACCCGAGTTCTAATCTCTCATTTAACCAAATCATCATAATTAATAGTCAAGGAATCAAAGACTGAACAAAGTAAATTTTTTTTTTTTTTTTAAATCAGAGCACCTCGCTCGATCGGTAAAAAGCTACCGATCGAGCGAGCACAAAGGCCCAACTCTCGGGTGCAACAAAATTGTGGCCTTGCTCGATCGGTCATTTTCTACCGATCGAGCGAGCACAACTGCTCAAGTTTCTGTCCAAGAAATAACAGCCTCGCTCGATCGGTAGGAATCACCCGATCGAGCGAGCACATTTCCAGAAGAAAAGATTAGAACTTTTGCTGTCAACTATGTAATCTTCCTAGCATGTTCAAATACTTCATGGCATAATTGAACACTAACAATTCAATCTTATAACCACAACTAACATATATCCTAAACAAGATATAGTTAAATAAGAACAAGATCACCATATACTTGAATAAAGTCTCATGCTAGAATTACATATCATACAAGAATCATCATGCTACATCATGTTGTCTTAAGGATTTACACATCTTTCCAAATCCTATATACATAAACAAGACAACAACTTATTATCAACAAATCTTGGTACAAGTAGCTATAACATAATCATGTTTATGACATTCAACACTTTCATTGACAGCTCACTCAAACCATCTAACACTCGGATCATCACGCCATTCTTCTCATCCCTTGTCCTTCAAGTTTGCTTTTGCCCGGTTCCACTCCCGCCTATTGCCATGACACATACAACACAACAATAGCCGGATAACTCCGATGAGAAATACATTTCCCAGTAAAAGCAACTAAACATGCATATAAAACATATATCAAGCTCATGATATAAATAAAGACAATGCATGTTTTAAAACAAGGTTCATCTCTTATCTCGTCGGTTGGGATCCCGAGAAAAAGATATCATAGCTAACCACCGACTCTCCCAATCGAGGTGGGGCTACTTATCTTACTTCTCTAGACTTTGAAGCCACTACATATGCATTTCAGACGCTAGGCTACGTCAACCACTCAGGCCATACATATATAATCCCTCAAATCGTCTATTCGAACGTTTCCGTTCATTTCAAAATCAAAGAATAAGTCTTTCAAGATGAATGCAATATATATCATCACAAGAGCATTCATTAACATCTAATACTCATTAAATAAATCATAGAAGAGCATAGAAAAGCAATTAAGCAAATAAGTATGTGATTTAGCGAACTCGATACAAACCATCTCGAGTTATAATCTCATTCAAGTAGTAATCCACTTTTACCTTTCAAATGTGATGTGTATGGTGTCTTCTAACTTGTCAAAATCTGTACAAGATCAACCATAAGCCTATCTCAAAATCTGCTCAAGTTTCAACCCAAACTTCAAGGCAAAATGCTACCAACCTCGTTCTTTCTTCTATCGATTTTGGAGGCGATGTTCTCAAGCTCGATGTGTCCTGTTTATAAGCTGAAACAACAACATAATTGCCAAAGAACATCAGCTTAAGCTCATCTCAATATCAGCCCAAACATAAGATAGCAAAACACTTCAAATCAAAAGTTCGTCGGCATATCGGTATAAACTCGGCAATCCCGAACGCAACTATAACAATATCAGTTGTATAAGCTTCAAAACCAACATAATCCTCAACATATCAGCAGGTATATAAATCGAATCATAGCTGGGAAATCATAAGAACATGATACAACAATCATTCCTCAACCCAACTTCAATAAAACAAGTTTAGAAGCTCATCAACCTCAACTCACAACACAAATCTGATAACTACCATTTTCGAATTCTCAAACCCTGATGAACTAAGAGAAAACTTACATCAATTTGAAGGTCTCGTTGCAAGGATTCCAGAACATCTTTTGGAATCAAAATCGGATAATCAGAACTCAAGATATGTCAATTGGAAGATGATGAAGAAATTTTGGGATTTCTTTGGTTCTTGCTCTCGATTCTTGCCTCTGAAAAATCTGATGGAATGTGTGTTGTGTCACACGTGTACATGCTGAGTATTCCTTTACAATTCTGATAAATTCATTAATAATTGCACTTTAGCCCCTCAACTATTCAAAAATTGCAATTTGGTCCTCAACTTCCTATTTCATTCAATTTCAATCCTAATCAATTTAAGAATATTAGAATTTAAATCAAAACTCCAAATATTCCCAAATTAATTATTCTCGGATTAAAATTAAATAATTCCGGGCGTTACAATTCTCCCCCACTAAGACACGATTTCGTCCTCGAAATCTCAAGTAGTATCAACAGATCATATAATAGAAAGAACAGAAAGACTAAAGGAGACTCACATCATTGAAACATCTCTGGAAATCGTTGTCGCATATCTGATTCTGTCTCCCAAGTAGCTTCTTCAATACCATGACGACTCCACTGAACTTTCACAAGCGGAATAGTCTTCGTTCGAAGTTGCTTCTCCTTACAATCAAGAATCTGAATTGGCTTTTCGAAATAATTCAAAGTCTCGTCGAGTTCAGCCTCATCAGATTGAAGCACATGAGATTCATCAGCAAGATATTTTCGAAGCATCGATACATAAAAGACATCATGTATTCCAGATAAAGCCGGAGGAAGAGCTAATCGATAGGCAAGATTGCCTATTTTTTCCAGAATTTCATACGGACCAATGTAGCATGGAGACAACTTCCCTCGCTTGCCAAATCGTACGGTGCCTCTGAACGGAGAAATCTTCAGAAATACACGATCCCCCTGTTCAAAAGACAAAGGTCGACGTCGAATATTGGCATACTTCGCTTGTCTGTCCTGAGCTGTCTTCATTCTTTTCTGAATAAGCTTCACCTGTTCAGTCATATCTCGAATCATGTCAGGTCCAACCTCAGGTACTTCAGAAATATCATCCCAGAAAAGAGGTGATCGACATTTTCTACCATACAGAGCTTCAAATGGAGCCATCTCAATACTCGATTGATAGCTGTTGTTGTACGAGAATTCACAAAGTGGTAGTGATTCTTGCCAACTAGTGCCAAAATCAAGCACTACAGCTCTCAAAATGTCTTCCAATGTCTGAATGGTACGCTCAGACTATCCGTCTGTCTGTGGATGATAGGCTGTGCTCAAATGTAGCTGAGTACCTAAAGCACTCTGTAAACTGTACCAAAAATGAGATGTAAATCGAGGATCACGATCTGATACAATAGACTTCGGCACTCCATGTAATCTGACAACTTCTCGGACATAAATCTCTGCCATCTGATCGTGTCTATAAGTCATACGATAAGGAATAAAACACGCTGACTTCGTTAATCTGTCGATAATCACCCAAATAACATCGCAACCTCTAGAAGATCGAGGTAACTTCGTCACGAAGTCCATGGAAATATGATCCCATTTCCATTCTGGAACTGATAAACTCTGTAACAAACCAGGCAGTTTCTTCCTTTCAGCCTTCACCTGTTGGCAATTAAGACATCGAGACACAAAATCAGTAATATCAGACTTCATTGATTTCCACCAATATCGAGTCTTCAGATCATTGTACATCTTCCTCCCTCCAGGATGAATGCTATATCGACTACAATGCGCCTCTGTCAGTAGTTGTTGTCTCACATCAGAAATATTAGGCACTACAAGGCGATTATGAACATAAAGAAGATCATCTCGAACCTGATATTCAGACACATGCCCTGACCGGAATTTCTCAATTGAATTCTGCACAATCTGATCAAGTTTCTGAGCTTCTCTGATTCTCAAAAGTAACTCTGGTTCAACTTGAATTTGATAAAGTTGCAGAGGCTGATAATTCGTATCAAATACCAATCCAGAAAGACAACAGTTTTCTATCAAATTTGATACACCAATCGTCGATAAGGACAAGGAACATACCTTTCGACTCAATGCATCAGCTGCTGCATTCGATTTTCCCGGATAGTACTTAATCTCACAATCAAAGTCTTTCAGCAAATCAAGCCATCTCCGTTGTCTCATATTCAATTCTGACTGTGAAAACAAATATTTCAGACTCTTGTGATCAGAATAGATTTCAAACTGTTCCCCGTACAGATAATATCGCCAAATCTTCAAAGCAAATACAATGGCAGCCAATTCAAGGTCATGAATCGGATATCTGGTCTCGTGAGGCTTCAACTATCGTGAGGCATAAGCAATCACATGCCCTCGCTGCATCAATACACATCCCAAACCTCGATGAGATGCATCACAATAAACAGTAAAACCACCAGTACCTGAAGGAATCGTCAAGACTGGTGCACTGGTCAGTTGTTTCTTCAACTCAATAAAACTGGATTCACAAGTTTCAGACCAGATGAATGGAGCATTTTTCTGAGTCAACTGAGTAATCGGTTTCGCAATACTGGAAAAATCTTTAATGAATCGACGATAATACCCAGCCAGACCCATGAAACTACGTATCTCAGGAACAGATGTTGTTCTCGACCAACTGATCACTGCCTCGACTTTACTTGGATCAACAGCTATACCATTTCTGGATATAATATGTCCAAGAAAAACAACCTGTTTCAGCCAAAACTCACATTTCGACAGTTTAGCATACAATTTCTCAGCTCTTAAAGTCTTTAACATAGTTCTCAAATGCTCAGAATGATCAATCAAATTCTTCGAATATATCAAAATATCATCAATAAAAATTATGACGAAGTCATCGAGATATTTCTGAAACACACGGTTCATCAAAGCCATAAACATAGCTGGAGCATTTGTAAGACCAAACGGCATAACTATAAACTCATAGTGGCCATACCTGGTTCTGAACGTAGTTTTCGGAATATCAGAATCCCTGACTCTCAGCTGATGATATCCAGATCTCAGATCAATCTTGGAATACACAGAAGATCCCTGCAACTGGTCAAATAAATCATCAATACGAGGCAAAGGGTATTTGTTCTTTACCGTTGCCTTGTTCAGTTGCCGGTAGTCGATACACAATCTCATTGAACCGTCTTTCTTTCTGAAAAACAGTACTGGAGCTCCCCAAGGAGAAACACTGGGTCGAATGTATCCCTTGGCCAGTAAATCTTCCAACTGATCCTTCAACTCTTTCAGTTCAACTGGTGCCATTCGATAAGGTGCTTTCGAAATCGGTGCAGTACCTGGCATCAGTTCTATGTTGAAATCAATTTCACGGTACGGAGGTAGTCCTGGAATCTCATCAGGAAAAACGTCCGCAAATTCACTAACCACTGGAAAATCAGCCAGGTTCGGGCTAGCTTTTAAAACATCAACTGCATAAACAATAAATCCCTCCGCTCCTTTCTGCAAAAGTCGGGTCATAGATAATACAGAAATCAGAGGAATCTTACCACGAGAACCCTTACCATAAAACTTCCATTCTCCAGCCATCTCAGGTCTGAACCTCACCACTTTCTGAAAACAGTCTACGGTAGCTCTGTACTTGGTTAGCATAACAATTCCGATAATTCATTCAAAATCAGACAAACCAAGAACAATACAATCTATCTCTATTTCATTACCATCATACTGTAATAAACAATTATTAACTGTCTGAATTGATATAAGACCTCTCCCCAAAGGAGAAGAGACAGATCCAACAACAGGTAAAGATTCAGCAGGCAAAGCATGTAATGACACAAACCGTTCAGAGATAAATGTATGGGATGCACCTGTATCTATCAATACATAAGCAGGATAACCATAAAGAGAACAGTTACCTGCAATAACATCATCTGGTGCTCCCTGTGCCTGTTCCTCTGTGAGTGCAAAGACATGAGCCTGTTGTCTCGAAGACTGGCTACCTGTCTGACTCCCTCCTGGCCTTGGTTGTTGCTGTGGGTGTGGTGGTTGGAAGGAATGGACAGATGAGGCTTGCCTCCCAGGTTGAGCCACTGATCGTGATGACTCTGTACCTCGTGACTGTCCGGAACCTCTCTGAGGACACACTCTTGCAAAATGTCCTGGCTGATCGCATATATGGCTTCCACCACAACTGTTACGCCTCGGCACTGATCAGTCGGATGACTTCCACCACAACTGTTACAAGCCATACCAGACTTCGGTTTTGACCCACTCAAACTCGAAGAACTGCTCCCAGATCTCTTAAACTGCTTTCCTCGAGCTTTCCAAAATTTCTTCTTGCCACTGCTACTGCCACCACTTTCAAACGGAGGAGGTTGTTGTGAGATTGAAGCTGAAGATTGTGGCTGTCTCGGAGGTTGAACAGAATACAAAGCTCCTCGCTGTTGTATCAAACCAGCTTCTGCTCCTTTGGCACTGTTCAAGGCATCAGCAAATGTATTTGGTCGCCTTGTGTTCACCAAAGTAAATACCTCTGGATTCAGTCCACTAATGAACTGATCAGCCATAGCCTCATCACTGTCGGTAACGTGTGGAGCAAAACGTAGCAATGTAGAGAATTTTGCAACATAGTCTTCAATATTCAAATTTCCATGTTTCAAATTAGCAAACTCTGCACCCTTATCTTTGCAGTAAGACACTGGAAAGAATCGTTGATAGAATTCAGTTTTGAAGACTGTCCAGGTGAGTACTGTTCCTCTACGCTCCAGAGCCTTCTTAGTCGTAAACCACCAGCTCTTCGCAACCTCATGCAATTGGTGCCCAATCAGTATGACTCTCCGCTCATCACCATAGTCGAGTGAATCAAACAACATCTCCATATCATCAAGCCATCCTTCACATTCGACTGCATTCTCAGTACCTTTTAAGGTTGGCGGCTTGTAAGATTGAAATCTTTTCAACAACGTTTCCATTGGTGTACTAGACATATCCATCATATCTCGAGAGGTACTTCCCTGTTCATTACTCGGAATTGCAGTAACTTGAGACACTGTCGAAGGTACCACTGTTTGTTCAGGCAGAGGATGCACTGTCTGCTCTGTCCTAGGAGTAGGAACCTGTGGTCTGAGAGGAGGTCGGCCTGGTCGTCGAGACATATCTGATTATCAAAAGGGTTAGGATACTAGAATCATCAAATCTATTTTAGTCCTCCTCTGATCATCTTACCTCTGATCAAGACTCGGTTTTGATTCAATTGTAAATAAATAATCAAGGTATTTAGATAGCACATGCTTCCAATCGACTCAGATAATCAGGTAGCATGTCGTAAACAACAGATCACATGCTTGTATCATGTCAGATAGTGCAATAAGAATGCATCTTTAATCATTATCAATCATACTTTCAAATAAAATAAATACAACATCATGTAATAAAATACTTGAAAGTAAAACATGCTAGCATTTATACCATGTAAGTCAAGCATGTAATAAATCATAGCATAATAAACAAGTAAGGAAGAAGACTCGATCTACCCCACTCGCTATCTATCTTACAATGCAAATACCCATGCATTAATAATTAAGCTCTAAAAGCCTTAACTAAGTTATTGCATACTCCTAAATAATTTAAGGAGATCATAGCTATACCTGCGTCCGTTGTCAGCCCTGATATGGAGTATACGAGTACCCCACGGAGTAGCTCTCTAGCCAGTACTATATATTCTCGGCGCCATGAGCAAGTGTTTTCACTCAAGTTTTAAATCATCTTTATGCGCATATTTGTATTTATATCATTGCTTCGTATTGAGCATTCTAGCTCACACCCCTGTGTTTGGGTATTGTGTACCTTGTGATGGGACAGGTTTGAGGCTGGACGGTCCAGGCGGCTCTCAGCAGGATTGAGCTTTGGAGAGTGCGAGGTTGTAGAGGATAGGGATTTATTTACCCTGAACCTTCGATTTGGTTGTATAACAGTACTTATACACTTGTGATAGCGTCGGTTGTATTCTGCCGATTGGATTTGTTGTATTTTAATTATCGGCTCTTTACGCTTTAAGCTTTTATTGCATGCGCTTTTACTATAACTCTGATTAGGTAGTGGATCCGGGTTGGGTCACTACAGACACACTCTAGCATAATGTCCTGACCGGTTGCAGAGATTACAAGTTCCAGTAACTCCCTTGCAAGCATGTAGTAACCCGCATTTCTAATTAGTGATTAATGAGTAATTAATCACGTGATCATGACTAGATTAAGTAAAACATGATTAAGTAAGTTCCTGTTGGGATAACGGACTACAGATATGGATTCAGAGCACTCAAATTAGTTGAATTGGTTCAGCAAGATCGGGTCGGACGATCCGAAGAGGAGTTCGGACGATCCGAAGTGGATCGGAAGCTCCGTGCCAGGATCGGAGGCTCCGATCGAGATCGGACGCTCCGTCGGCAAGATCGGAAGCTCCGATCTGGACCAGGGCACACGTAATCGCTTACGTCAACAAGGTGACGTCATGGCTGACGTAATATTGAGCGATCGGATGCTCCGAAGGTGCGATCGGAGGTTCCGATCGAGTTCGGACGGTCCGAACCGGGTTCGGAGGCTCCGAACGTTGCCTATAAATAGAGGGTCCGAGAATTCATTTTCTCGCACCAATTTCCTCTCTTCTCTCTCAATTCCTAAGCCTTCTAACTCAGATCTAGGGAGATCTAGGCATCCTATGGGGAATCCGGAAGTGGCTTAGTGATCTAGACGTCGTCGCAGAGCTACGGCCTAATTTTGAGGCTATCTTCAGCAAAGGGCTAACGACGGACGCAGGTATAGCTTTGGCATCCTAAAAATATTTAAGAGTATGCAATAGCTTAGTTAAAGCTTTTAGAGCTTAATTGTTGATGCATGGATATTTTCATTGTAGTAGCTAGTAGACTGGACTAGTAGGCTTGGAGTCTAGACCAGCAGAGCTAGGTTTGACCAGCAGTGTTAGAGGTACGTAAGTACTGACCGAGATAGCCGGAATGATATATTTTCTTGTATGTTGCATGAGTATGTGTTATATGTTTTATCATGTTTTAGCATGTTTTATCGTCTTAGCACATACATGATTTTACGTGTGACTGCATCCGGAGAGATGTGAGTCATTGACAGTCTCCATAGGGAAAATTGACCTTATTTTGGACTCGAGTCAGGTATGGCAGTTTCCATATGAGGCTTGCATCCTGTTTTGGATTCGGGTCAGGATGGGGTTGGCTCAGCCCTGATATGGAGTATACGAGTACCCCGCGGAGTTGCTCTCTAGCCGGTACTGTATATTTCCGGCGCCATGAGCAAGTGTTTTCACTTGAGTTTTAAATCATCTGCGTGCGCATATTTGTATTTATATCATTGCTTCGTATTGAGCGTTCTAGCTCACGCCCCTGTGTTTGGGTATTGTGTACCTTGTGGATGGGCAGGTTTGAGGCTGGACGGTCCAGGCGGCTCTCAGCAGGATTGAGCTTGGGGAGTGCGAGGTTGTAGCGGGTAGGGATTTATTTACCCTGAACCTTCGATTTGGTTGTATAACAGTATTTATACACTTGTGATAGCGTCGGTTGTATTCTGCCGATTGGATTTGTTGTATTTTAATTATCCGCACTTTACGCTTTAAGCTTTTATTGTGTGCGCTTTTACTATAACTCTGATTAGGTAGTGGATCCGGGTTGGGTCACTACATTTTTGGTATCAGAGCGACGCATTGCACTGGGAATATCGTAAAGCGGATTAAGTAAATATCTGTTTTTATGTAAACAGATGGCAGATTACGATGAGAGTCACGGTAGTGTAGACGGCGGTCATTGGGGCGATCCAGATGATCGTAGACGTCGGGGACAGCCCGAGGAGCGCAGGCGAGTAAGCATGCGTAGATTCAAAGAAGTTAGCCCGAAGCCTTTGACGGGTGGTGAGACAGCTAAAGAGGCGGAGGATAGGATGGAGAGGATGGAGCAATGCTTCCAGGAGTTCCGTTGCACGGCTGAGGATAGGATGGAGATTCTTGCCTTTATGCTTGAGGGCAGAGCGAGGAAGTGGTGGAGATCTACTTCCGCACCGTTCATAGCAGCTAGAGGTGCAGCTACTTGGGTGGAGTTCCGTACTGCTTATCAGAGATTTTATTTTCCTCCAGCTCTTCGTCAGGAGAAAGCCAGTGAGTTGTTGAGTTTGCGACAGGGGACGATGACGATCGAGGAGTACCAGCAGAAATTCTTTGATCTGCTACCCTTTTGTCCTCATATTGCTGATAGTTCTATGGCGAAGTTTGATCATTTCCTTCAGGGTTTGAATCCTGACATTCATCGTATGGTTGCTGTGGGCGGCGATGGGACTTATGAGGATTTGGTGCACCGTTGTCGCCAGGCCGAGGATAGTATTCGGAGGAACAGGGGACTTTACTCTTCTTCGTCCAGGCCAGCGAGCTCTAGTCCTTTGGGTCCGAGAGGACAGCCCTTCAAGAAGCCAGGAGGTACTTCTTCTTCTTCCTCTGGATCAGGTGGAGTGCAACGTTTTGGACAGAGACCGAACCAGTGTACTCAGTGCCGACGCAGACATCCGCCAGGGCAGTGTGGTCGATCGACCACTGCATGTTTCCAGTGTGGCTAGGAGGGTCACATGAAGAGAGATTGTCCTATGCTGATTGGGGCAGCGAGTGGTTCCGGAGGTTCTCAGGCATCTGTTCAGCCACCTCAGTACCAGCAGCCACCTTTCCAGCAGCAGTATTCACAGCAGCGCCAGCATCCGCAGCAGTCTCAGAGACAGCCTACTCAGACTCCTTCTCGAGGTCATTCTTCATTGAGGCCACGTACCCAGGGTCAGGTCTTTGCCCTTAACCAGGAGCAGGCAGAGGCTGACAGTGACCGGATGATTGCAGGTATCTGTAGTTTATGTGGTTTTCCTGCATATATTTTAATTGATACCGGTGCATCGCATTTTTTTGTCTCAGCACGTTTTTCTAAGAAGTATACATTGCCGTTTATTCCTTTAGACTTGTTGCTAGTGGTTTCTACTCCTATGGGGAGCAAGGTTTTAGCCAAGCGTTTAGTTGTGGGTTGTGTTTTGGATTTCGAGGGACATCAGCTTAGTGCTAACCTGATGATTTTAGCAATGGAGGATTTCGATTGCATCATTGGGATAGATCTATTGACTACCTACCGAGCGATAATGGATTGCTATCAGAGGTTTGTCCAGTTTCGTCCAGAGGATGACGAGTCATGGTATTTCTATGGTGAGGGAGCGCGACCCCCGATGCCAGTGGTTTCAGCTCTGAAGGCTCGGCGAGCTTTGGAGTCTGGCGGGGAAGGCTACCTTATCTACGCCATTGACGCATCCTTAGGAGAGCCAGATATTCAAGAGATACTAGTGGTTTGTGACTTTCCAGATGTGTTTCCTGAGGAGATTCCAGGCTTGTCACCAGTAAGGGAAATTGAGTTTGGCATTGAGTTAGTGCCAGGGACTACATCGATTTCAAGAACCCCTTACCGATTGGCACCGTCAGAAATGAAAAAGGATTATATTCGACCTAGTGTTTCGCCATGGGGAGCCCCAGTACTGTTTGTCAAGAAAAAGGATGGTTCGATGCGGTTGTGTATTGACTACCGTCAATTGAATCAAGCGACAGTGAAGAATAAGTATCCTCTTCAGCGGATAGATGATCTCTTCGATCAGTTGCAGGGTACTTCTGTCTATTCGAAGATTGATCTTCGGTCTGGGTATCATCAGTTGCGAGTTCGATAGGAGGATGTTCCTAAGACAGCATTTCGTACGCGGTATGGACACTATGAGTTTCTAGTGATGCCGTTTGGTTTGACGAATGCTCCAGATGTTTTTATGGATCTGATGAACAGAGTTTTCCGCAACTTTCTGGATAAGTTCGTGGTGGTGTTCATCGATGAGATTTTGGTGCATTCTCGCAGCATGGATGAGCATGCCTACCATCTCTATACTGTACTACAGGTCTTGTGGAAAAGACAGTTGTACGCGAAGCTGAGTAAGTGTGACTTCTGGATTGACCGAGTTGAGTTCCTTGGTCATGTCATTTCTCAGGATGGCGTATCTGTTGATCCTAGCAAGACAGAGGCTATTTTGAATTGGTCACGTCCAACTACAGCTTTTGAGATTCGTAGTTTCCTTTGTACTATCGTCGTTTTGTGGAGAATTTCTCTCAGATAGCTAAGCCTTTGACTCAGTTGACGAAGAAAGACGTTTCTTTCGTTTGGTCTGATGCTTGTGAAGACAGTTTTCGTGAGTTGAGACGTCGTCTGACGATAGCTCCAATTCTTGCTTTACCGTCTGGATCAGGTGGTTTTGTAGTCTTCACTGATGCTTCTCTCCAGGATTTGGGGTGTGTGTTGACTCAGAATGGCCACGTGATCGCTTATGCTTTCAGACAGCTAAAGACTCATGAGGAGAACTATCCCGTACATGATTTAGAGCTTGCAGCCATTGTCTTTGCTCTTAAGATATGGCGTCACTATTTGTACGGAGAACGATTTGAGATCTTCATCGATCATAAGAGTTTGAATTATCTGTTCACTCAGGCTGAGTTGAACATGTGGCAGCGTCGTTGGATGGATCTGTTGAAGGATTATGATTGTGAGATCAAGTACCATCCAAGTTCTTCAAATCCTGTTGTTGATGCGCTTAGTCGCAAAGTTTATATGAGTTCCCTTCGTACCAGTTCGGTTTCGAAGGCAGTGGAGGAGTGTTGTTCTTTGGGATTCACGTTCCGTCATAAGAAAGAACAACAAGGGATTTGTGTCTCTTCTGTGCTTGCAGAGCCAGCGCTATACAGACGAATTCGGGAAGCTCAAAACTCTGATCTGAAGACTCAGAAGTTAGCCCGGCTGGCTGAGGGTGATAACACTTCTAGTTTCCATTTACAGGAAGACGGTCTGTTGTGTCTTTTTGGTTGAGTTGTGGTACCCGAGGATTCTACTTTGAGGGATGAGATCTTATCGCAAGCTCACCGCAGTCGATTCTCTATACATCCAGGCAGCATGAAGATGTATAAGGATCTTCGCACTCGATTTTGGTGGAAAGGGATGAAGCGCAGCGTTTATCAGTTCGTATCCCGATGCCTTGTGTGTCAGCAGGTCAAGGCAGAGTTTAGACGACCCGGAGGGTTACTTCACAGCTTAGAGATTCCTGAATGGAAGTGGGAGCATGTGACGATGGACTTTTTCACCCACTTGCCTATGTCTTCCAGGAATTGTGATGCTATTTGGGTTGTCGTGGATCGGTTGTCGAAGTCAGCGCATTTTCTTCCCTATAACCGCGATTACACCTTTGATAGGATGGCGCAATTGTATGTGCAGAAGATTGTTCGATTGCATGGGATTCCGTTGAGCATTGTCAGCGATAGAGATCCGAGATTCACCTCGAGATTTTGGGGTAGTTTCCAGCGAACCCTTGGTACTACTTTGAGCTTGAGTATGGCTTATCATCCAGAGACGGATGGACAGTTGGAGCGTACTATTCGCACTCTAGAGGATATGCTTCGCGCAATGGTGATGGATTTTGGTCCAGCGTGGCATGATCATTTACCATTGGTGGAGTTCGCCTACAACAATAGTTTTCATCGCAGCATTGGCATGGCACCATTTGAGGCTCTTTATGGATGCCGTTGTCGTACACCTTTGTTTTGGGACGAGGTTGGCGAGCGTCAGGTGGAGGGTCCTCAGATGATTCAGCAGATGATTGATGCAGTAGAGTTGATCCAACGTAGGGTTAAGGCAGCCCAGGATCGACAGGCTAGCTACGCGAACACTCATCGCAGGCCACTTCATTTTGAGTTAGGGGAATACGTTTTCTTGTGTGTGTCACCTTTCCGGAAAGTGATGAGGTTTGGTCGCAAGGGTAAGCTGACACCTAGATTTATTGGTCCTTTCGAGATTCTCGAGAAGGTTGGGGATGTTGCTTATCGTCTGGCCTTGCCACCCGATCTTTCGGAGATCCACGATGTGTTCCACGTGTCCTTGTTAAGGCAGTATGTGGCGGATGAGTCGCATATTTTGCATCCGACCGAGGTAAAGGTAGATTGCGATCTATGGTATATGGAGAAACCCCTGCGAATTCTTGACAAGAAGGACAAGGTACTTCGTAACAAGCGCATACCATTGGTTATGGTACAGTGGCAACGCAGAGGGACAGAGGAAGCTACTTGGGAGTTGGAGAGCCGGATGTTAGCCGAGCACCCCGAGTTATTTTGAGATTTTGTACTTCTTTGTATCGAGTTATACTTGTTCAGTTGTAATAAAAAACATTTGGTTGGCTATTTATGTTTTCCTCTTAGACTTAAATTTCGAGGATGAAATTTTTTAAGTGGGGGAGAATGTAGTAACCCGCATTTCTAATTAGTGATTAATGAGTAAATAATCACGTGATAATGACTAGATTAAGTAAAACATAATTAAGTAAGTTCCTGTTGGGATAACGGACTTCAGAAATGTATTCAGAGCACTCAAATTAGTTGAATTGGTTCAGCAGGATCGGACGGTCCGAAGAGGAGTTCGGACGATCCAAAGTGGATCGGAAGCTCCGTGCCAGGATCGGAGGCTCCGATCGAGATCGGACGCTCCATCGGCAAGATTGGAAGCTCCGATCTGGACCAGGGCACACGTCATCGCTTACATCAACAAGGTGACATCATGGCTAACGTAATATTGAGCGATCGGATGCTCCGAAGGTGCGATCGGAGGTTTCGATTGAGTTCGGACGGTCCAAACCGGGTTCGGAGGCTCCGAACGTTGCCTATAAATAGAGGGTCCGAGAATTCATTTTCTCGCACCAATTTCCTCTCTTCTCTCTCAATTCCTAAGCCTTCTAACTCAGATATAGGGAGATCTAGGCATCCTACGGGGAATCCGGAAGTGGCTTAGTAATCTAGACGTCGTCGCGGAGCTACGGCCTAGTTTTGAGGCTATCTTCAGCAAAGGGCTAACGACGGACGCAGGTATAGCTTTGGCATCCTAAAAATATTTAGGAGTATGCAATAGCTTAGTTAAGGCTTTTAGATCTTAATTGTTGATGCATGGATATTTGCATTGTAGTAGCTAGTAGACTGGACTAGTAGGCTTGGAGTCTAGACCAGCAGAGCTAGGTTTGACCAGCAGTGTTAGAGGTACGTAAGTACTAACCGAGATAGCCGGCATGATATATTTGCTTGTATGTTGCATGAGTATGTGCTATATGTTTTACCATGTTTTAGCATGTTTTATCGTCTTAACACATACATGATTTTACGTGTGACTGCATCCGCAGAGATGTGAGTCATTGACAGTCTCCATAGGGAAAATTGACCTTATTTTGGACTCGAGTCAGGTATGGCAGTTTCCATATGAGGCTTGCATCCTGTTTTGGATTCGGGTCAGGATGGGGTTGGCTCAGCCCTGATATGGAGTATACGAGTACCCAGCGGAGTAGCTCTCTAGCCGGTACTGTATATTCCCGGCGCCATGAGCAAGTGTTTTTATTTGAGTTTTAATTCATCTGCGTGCGCATATTTGTATTTATATCATTGCTTCGTATTGAGCGTTCTAGCTCACGCCCCTGTGTTTGGGTATTGTATACCTTGTGGCGGGGCAGGTTTGAGGCTGGACGGTCCTGGCGGCTCTCAGCAGGATTGAGCTTGGGGAGTGCGAGGTTGTAGAGGGTAGGGATTTATTTACCCTGAACCTTCGATTTGATTGTATAACAGTATTTATACACTTGTGATAGCGTCGGTTGTATTCTGTCGATTGGATTTGTTGTATTTTAATTATCCGCACTTTACGCTTTAAGCTTTTATTGCGTGCGCTTTTATTATAACTCTGATTAGGTAGTGGATCCGGGTTGGGTCACTATAAAATATCACTCGAGTGTCTTCCTCCACGCTTGTGATCTATATGGCTTTGAACCACCAGAACTAGAGGAACTACTTTCTTGCTTCTTGAACTGTTTACCTTTGGGACTAAAACGATCTCTTTTGTTTCTACTGCTGCCACCTCCTTCATACCTGCTTTGCTGTATTTTCTCAGTACGTGTTTGGATCTTTGATGAGACCTTGGTTCCTTTGCCTGAGCAACGGCACCAGTGTTGTCGCAGTACACCGGAACTGGACCAACAGCTTCAGGAATTACGCCCAACTCTTGGACGAAATTCCTCATCCAAACGGCCTCTTTAGCAGCAGTTGATGCTGCAATGTATTCTGCCTCAATGGTGGAATCCACTGTGGTGTCTTGCTTGGAACTCTTCCAAGAGACATCACTGCCATTGAGCATGAATATAAATCCAGAGGTTTACTTCGAGTCATCCACGTCTCTTTGGAAGCTAGAGTCGGTATAGCCTTCCAATTTCAATTCTCTTCCTCCATAAACCATGAATATATTCTTAGTCCCTTCTCAAGTACTTAAGAATGGCCTTCATGGCTTTCCAATGCATTTGATCGAGGTTGGCCTGATATCTGCTCGTGACACTCAGAGCAAAGGCTACATCCGGTCTGGTAGATATCATCCCATACATAATACTACCTATGGCTGACTCATATGGTATGTGTGTCATTTTCTCTATCTCTTCGTCAGTCTTGGGACACATAGACTTGGATAGAGAAACTCCATGACACATAGGTAGATGTCCTCTCTTGGACTCATCCATAGAAAACCTTTTCAATATGGTGTCGATGTAGGTTGCTTGAGTGAGTCCTATCATTCTCTTAGATCTATCTCTATAGATCTGTATCCCTAGAATATAGGAGGCCTCACCCAAATCCTTCATCGAGAATCTACCTGATAACCATATCTTTGTTGACTGCAACATCCCTACGTCATTCCCAATGAGTAGGATGTCATCAACATAAAGCACTAAGAACGTCACCGCATCCTTAACTACTTTCTTGTACACGCACGGTTCCTCCGGGTTTTTGATGAAACCAAAGTCCTTTATTGTTTCATCAAATTTCTGGTTCCAACTTCTTGATGCTTGTTTGAGACCATAAATTGATCTCTGAAGCTTGCATACCTTATGCTCGCTTCCCATGGATGTGAATCCCTCGGGCTGCATCATATAGATTTCTTCCTTAATGTTTCCATTAAGAAATGCAGTCTTCACATCCATTTGCCATATCTCATAGTCATACCATGCTGCTATGGCAATAAGGATTCTTATGGACTTGAACATTGCGACTGGTGAAAAGGTTTCATCATAGTCAACTCCTTGTCTTTGAGTATAACCTTTTGCTACCAATCATGCCTTGTAGGTTAGTACCTTGCCATCAGGCCCAAGTTTCTCTTGTAGATCCATTTACACCCTATTGAAACAATTCCATCGGGAGGATCTACTAAAGACCAAACTTGGTTTGTATGCATCGAGTCTATTTCCGACTGCATAGCATCAAGCCATAAATCCGAATCCGCATCAGAAATTGCTTCCTTGAAGTTTCTTGGATCACATCCAAAGTCGGGTTCACTTTGATCCCCTTCAAGAAGAAGACCATACTAGAAGTCCTGTCTAGGTGTAGGCGTGTCCACTGAAGGTTCTTGAGGTATGGGATCGTTATTTTGTATCTCGGGTTCTTCTCGAATTTCTTCGAGTTCCATCATCTTGCCTTTTTTATCTAATAAGAACTCCTTCTCCATGAAGGTAGCATTCCTCGAAACAAACACTTTTGTTTCATTAGCATGATAGAAATAATATCCGATTAAATTCTTCGGATATCCTACAAAATAATATAAGGTGGATCGACTATCCAACTTATCTCCCACTGTCTGCTTCACGTAAGCAGGACATCCCCAAATCCTTAAGTACGAATACTTAGGAGCTTTGCCATTCCATAACTAGTATGGAATTTTATCTACTACTTTAGTGTGGACATTGTTCAACAACAATACCGTCGTTTCAAGCGCATAGCCCCAAAACGAAGGTGGGAGCTCAGTGAAGCTCATCATAGATCGAACCATGTCCAACAAAGTTCGATTGTGACACTCCGAGACACCATTCAGCTGAGGTGTCATAGGAGGAGTCCACTGAGAGAGAATCCCATTCTCTTTTAGATAGCTCAAAAACTCGGTACTTAAGTATTCTCCACCTCGATCCGATCGAAGTGCTTTAATACTTCTACCTTGTTTTTTTTCTACTTCAGCCTTGAATTCTTTGAACTTTTCAAATGATTCAGACTTATATTTCATTAAATATAAATACCCATACCTAGAATATTCATCAGTAAAGGTAATGAAGTAGGTGTGACCAAATTTAGTACCGATACTAAATGGTCCACAAACATTTGTATGGATCAAATCCAACAGGTTTTGACTACGCTCAGGCTTCTCTTTGAAAGGAGATTTAGTCATTTTTCCTTTTAGGCAGGACTCACAAGTAGGTAGAGAGTTAATATCAGACATATCAAACATGCCCTCTCCCACTAGCTTGTTCATCCTCCTTGAGGAAATATGACCTAGCCTAGCATGCCAAAGGTTTACCGGGTTTTGACTATCGTTTTTTCTTTTATTTGTTGTTACCGATTTATCAACATAATTAATTGGAACGTCTTTTAATTTTAAGTTATATAGATCATTTTCAAGTTATCCATTTCCAATCAAACATTCATTCTTGTAAATATTGCAAATCCCATTTACAAAATTACAAGAAAAACCATCTCTATCAAGCATAGAAACAGAAATAATGTTTTTAACTAAATCTGGCACAAATAAAACATCTCTCAATAATAACTTAAAATTGTTCTGCAAAACTAAATAAACGTCTCCCACTGCTTTGTCTTCAACTCTGGAACCATTTCCAAGCCTCAGCTGGGTCTCACCCATCCTAAGCTTATGACTTCTTGTCATCGCCTGCAAATCATTGCAAATGTGAGATCCACATCCGGTATCCAATACCCAAAAAGTAGTATTAAGTGAAACATTTATTTCAATGTAAAACATACCCTTTGCAGTTCGCAACTGCTCGAGGTATTCCTTGCAGTTACGTTTCCAATGACCGGTTTCTTGCAGTGATGGCAAACATCTTCAGATATGTTCACGTTTGAAGCTTTTGTCTTGCCCTTCTTCTGTGGTACAATTTTCTTGGGTGGGGCAGAACGTTTCTTACCCTTTCTACTTGGCCCCTTCTTGGAGTAAGAAGAGGAGCCAACCAAGAGTACCGGTTTATCCTTCTTTAATGTGGCCTCATAAGACACAAGCATATTGACCATCTCTTCAAGGGTGGCCTCTATCTTGTTCATATTGAAGTTCACCACAAATCTGTCAAACGACGAAGGAAGTGAAAGAAGTAACAAGTCCGCATTTAGTTCATGCTCCAATGTCAAATCGAGTGTTACCAACTTTTCAATGAGCCCAATCATGTGTACCCCATGCTCACGGACCGAAGTCCCAACTCGCATGCGGCATGTCATGAGCTCTTTGACGTGGCATACCTCTCCGACCTTGACTGAGCTCCAAAAAGTTCCTTGAGGTGCATGTGTATGTCAGCAGCATTCACGGCATCCTCAAATCGCCTCTGGAGTTCATCAGACATTGAAGCTTGCATATAGCATTTAGCCTTGATATCATGGTCCCACCATTGATCAAGTTTTGCCAATTCTTCCGGACTTATATTAGCCGGTGCTTCCTTTGGAGGATTCTTTTCTAACACGTAGAAAATTTTCTCCGAGTTTAGAACAATCTTTAATTTACGGAACCATTCCGTATAGTTTGCGCCAGTCAATTTGTTTTGTTCGAGAATTGAGTATAGTGGATTTCGCGAATTCATTGTAATGAAATACTAAAAAAAACAGACAATAATCAGTGATTGTTTAATTAATCTACTAAGACATAAAATATGGCAAGATTTAATTTTATGAATTTTACTCCCACTATTTTAACGATTTCACTATCCTCTAGTGAAAACGGGAAACTTGTTTTCTTAGTGGGAACATGGAGTCCAATTGACAAACTATAGTCCCGAATAATATCAGCCAACCATAATTTTCAAAAGATAGAGCCCAATTGCTTTCAAAGCAACCCCCATGTTTTTACCTCATGTCCAATAAGGGCCCAATAATATGATGCCGTTTAATGTGACATGTCAAGATGACCCATCAATATTAAGTTGTGATGGACGGTCGCCATGTGGATTTCCTATAATATGAGCCAATCCCATGGGAGTTCCACCCAACTTACAACATGTGTCGATCCAATGTACAGCTTTTCGACGAACGGGCCCCCCCAATAATATGAGCCGAACCGTGCCCGCGGGTAGCATCTCATACATTGATCGTTGATGGAAGGTAGGAACATTTAAACAATATTTAAATTTCCTTTTGTTTATCTTGATATCAATTTTAAATCATATTTAAAATGAGGGATTTTTAATTTTGAAAATTGTCTCATCATGCAATATTTGTATGCTTGCGGGATTCATACAATTTAGTCTAAACATGCATACATCAATAATATCATATATTATTTAAAGGATGATCGATCTCAATCACTAATCGACCCGTGGTTGCCAATCACGAGTCTAAGTCCAATCCTAGGTGATATGAAAGTATGCAATGCAATCCTATTACATTGAGCTTCCAATTTACATTTCTTCGGTCTTTATTGTCTGCTGGGCCCTGTTGTTGCTTACTCTAGGCCTTTCACCCTCGTACACTTTGAACAACATACTAGTTTGGTCATCGCAACTAGTGAAGTAAGATGCTTCTTTCTTCGTGGGAAAGGTAGTATTCCTGCCAACCACTACACTCATTTCATCGACAGCAACGCCTACACCAAGAGACAGAGGGGTGACATCGTACAATATTAGGTTTTGGATCTTGTCACTACCTTGTCCTGTCAAAATCGCGGCTTGAACTGCCGCGCCACTGGCTACAGCTTCGTCGGGGTGAATGTTTTTGCACAACTCCTTGCCATTGAAGAAATCCTGAAGCAATTGTTGCACCTTTGGAATTCTAGTGGATCCACCAACGAGCACCACGTCGTGGATGCTCGTCTTGTCCATCTCGGCATCCTTGAAACACTTTTCAACATGGCCTATGCATTTCTCGAACAAATCCATGTTCAGCTCCTCAAATTTGGCACGCGATATTTTAGACTCAAAATCGACCCCGTTGTACAAAGCATCGATTTCAACAGTCGTGTGTGCCATGAAAGACAGGTTCCTCTTTGCTCTCTCACAAGCTGTCTTCAACCTTCTCAATGCTCGTGACTTGTTACTTATGTCCTTTTTGTGCTTCCTTTTGAGCTCTTCCAAAAAATAATTTACCATTCTGTTGTCAAAATCCTCGCCTCCAAGGTGGGTGTCCCCTGCAATTGACTTAACCTTTATGACACCATCAGTCATTGTTAGAAGAGAAACATCAAAAGTACCACCGCCAAGGTCGAAAATAAGTACATTCCTTTCACCGCTGGACATTTTGTCAAGACCATAGGCAACTGCTGCCGCAGTTGGCTCCACAATGATGCGCAAGACATTGAACCCTGAAATAGTTCCGGCTTCCTTGGTCGCCCTTTGTAGTATATTAATTTGTATATATATCTTATATTAATTAATTAATTAACTAGCAACGAGATCCCGCCCTGCAATTAAGTGCCCCGGCAGTTCTGGTGACTGAACCCACAAGAGAAACTGGTCTAGCACTTAAACTCGACGCCCTCGAATGCGCAGCCCAAGCTCCACCACCCGATTGCCGGAAATAGGCGCCGTTCAACATCAGATCGCCTTCCGATCTCCAGTTCCAGTGCATCCATTGACTTTCCGGCGCATCCTCGTGCTTCATCACCTACAATATATATATATATATATATATATCATTAACAAAACGTCATGCTAGCTCTATATATATGATTATATTTGAATAATATATAAAAAATATTACCTCTTTTCTAAATCTATCATTGGGTGCAAGGAATCTGTTCCCGTGGCTATAAATGGTAGGATCAGCACTTCCACCAATCGCATACATTTCCCAATGAGTATAGTCATTGTTCACCACATGGAAATACCCAAGCCTACACCTAGGCATCCTTTGTACAGATTTGGACAAGCTAAAAGACATCCAAAACATCACATTTGAAAGGTAAAAGTGGACTACTATTTGATTGGGATTATAACTCGAGATGGTTTGTATCGAGTTTCCCTAAATCACATACTTATTTGCTTAGTTGCTTTTATATGCTCTTCTATGCTATGTTGAATGAGTCTTTGATATAATGAATGCTTTGATTATGATATATGTTGCATTCATCTTGAAGACTTGTTCCTTGATTTTGAAATGAACAGAAACGTTTGAATAGACGATTTGAGGGATTGTATATGTATGGCCTGGGTGGTTGTTTTAGCCTAGCGTCTGATTTACATATATGATGGCTTCAAAGTCTAGAGAAGTGAGATAAGTAGCCCCACCTCGATCGGGAGAGTCGGTGGATTAGTTATGATATCTACTTTTCGGGATCCCAATCGATGAATGAAGAGATGAACCTTGTTTTAAAACATGCATTGAAGTTATGTTTTTTTATATCATGATCTTGATATATGTTTGTATGCATGTTTAGTTGCTTTTACTGGGAAATCTATTTCTCACCGGAGTTATCCGGCTATTGTTTTGTTGTATGTGTCATTGCAATAGGAGGGAGTGGAACCGGGCAAAAGCGAATGTGAAGAACAAGGGAAGAGAAGATAGCGTGATGATCCGAGTTTAGATGAGTTCTTGTGCTGTCAATGTTAGAGTTGAGTCCAAAACCATGAACATGTTATAGCTACTTGTTCCAAGACTTGTAGTTGATCTAGTTGATGTATATAGGATTTGAGATGTATGTAAATCCTTGAGACAATATAATGTAGCTTGATCTTGAATATATAACATTGCTTCTTGCATGCTTTGTGGGCTTTTTGATTATGTTTATAAGGCCTTGTGATGATTCAATTCTATCAACTTTATCATGTGAGAATGCATGTTGGCTTATGATAGTTGAATAGGCTTTGTATGAGTTGATATTGGATGAAAATGCATGAAGGAACTTGTAACACCCGGTATTTTCAGTACGTAAATCCGCATGCATAATTAGGAATTTAATTAATTTAAAATTTTAGATTTATGGGTTAAATAATTATGTGAATTATCTGTGCTTATTTAAATGATTTTTTTTAAGTATTTAACCCATAAATAGAGATTTTCCTGATTTATGATATTGTATTATTTTATCGCGTTGACGAGACCGTGGACGGACGAGATGACAACTTTATACCCAAATTATTTTATGAGTCTTTTAGGAGCCCGAAAATATTATTTTGAGTTTTATTTCCTCAAAATTATCAGTATTTAATTTTATATAATTTTAGAAGTCCATTTTTACCCAAATTAAGCCAAAATAATAACTTTTAATTATCTTTAAAATTCCCTTAATATAATATTTCGGGATTTTTATGTTTATTATGATATCTATTATTTTTTTTAAAGCCTAGATATATTTTTATTTATGTCATTATCTTGAAAGTTATTCCCTATCTACCCCAAGGCCAACCCTCACACGCTCAAATCACTTCTCCCTCACCCTAGCCGTCTCCCTCACCTCTCCATTCTTTTCCATCGACAGCAACATCAAGGAGGAAGCCATATACCTTTATTTTTGAAGCTTTTTCGAAGGTTGCTCGTCGTAGTCGTCCGGAATCGTCTTCACGTTCTTCCCATCTACTTTCTACGATTTAAAGGCATGTTTTTCTTCCCTTTTTAAGCACCATATCAGTATGTATTATGTAGGTGTTGTGTACGTGTCGAAATCCTCAAATATTTTCAGATTTTAAATGGTATCGTTTGATGTTTGCACCTTGTTTATGTGTTTTGTCATCATCTCACGTTTTTTATTTAGCATGGGCGTGCATGGCTGCTCGGCCAAGATTCATGGGTGTCCTAGGGTCCCTAGAATTGGGCTAGTTGATCGGTTAAGGTTGGAGAAGGGCTGGAACGAAGCAAATCGAATTCTGTCATGGGTGGCTCGCGCAGGTTCGGTTCGTTCAGGTTTTGGGGCTGTGGGAGAATGCTTCGTTCTCCCTCCTCAGGCCATGGTTTAGAGTGAGGTTTGAAGGGTTAGAACTCCCTTGATGTTGGCTAAGATTGAGAAGTGGTTTTACAAAAAAATATGGTTGGAGTAGGGAGAACGATTGAATTTACGGCAGCCGCTCAGGGCTGGGCGCGAGCTGGGGGACAGCCTGTTGCAAGGCTTCGTTCTCCTTCCTCGGACCACGGTTTGGGCTGGTTCTTGGCTTGATGGAAACGTCTAGATGTGGGCTAGATCCTAGATGTGGTTCTCCGGCCGGTGGGTGGCCGAAGCAGGGCGGCCGTCGGTGTTCTTTGCAGCTGCTCGCGGCCGAGGGCTGTGCAAGAGGGGGAAACGGGTTTTGGGTTTCAAGGTGGGTCCGAGTCGAGTCATAGGTTCGGGTCGGGGTCAGTAAGTCATGGGTCATGTTAGTTGGGTCCGAGTCCGGGTTAAGTGAGTCGGGCTCGGGTATTTTTATTTTTAAGTTTTAAGTTTAATTAAGGGTTAAATGGGCTTAATTAAATCCCAAAATTTGATTGGGCTCCATTTAATTATTTGGGTTGAATTTAATTGTTATTGGGTTTAATTAAATTAAATTAAGTTAGCCCAATAATTTTATGGCCTTGGGAGCCCATGGAAGTTATTGGGCCAGTTTTTGGGCTTTTGGGCCCATTGGGCCAGAATAGGTTGTTATTAGGCCAGGAATACATTAATGGGCTTGAATAAATTAATTGGGCTTAGAAATGTATTTTTGGGCTTAAGTTTGTTAATGGGCCAGTTTCAGTGTTAATGGGCCAGAATTTAAGAAAATGGGCTTGAGTGTTAGGGCCAGCAGTTCAGCACAAACCATGAGAAATTGCATGTGTCATAATTATATATTTAATTATTTTATGCATGAAAGTTATTTTAGTATTTATATGTTAGTATAAATATTAAATTAAATATATATGAAGGACACACATTTTTATTTAAGTACATGCATTCATGAAATAATTTTATGGCATGATTTTATGTTTAAGGTTGAGCAAAAAAATAATTTTATGTTGGAAGTTGATGTAGTGTGACAATTTAAGGGGGACAAGACCCCACATGTTAAGGGCAGTTTACTGTCAATTTAAGGGTAGTTTACTACCAGTAAGAGGTAATTCGTAACTGCCACGTACGTTGGTTCTAAGAGACTGATCAGTCGAACTTTTAAGTTTAAGGTTACACTACGGATATGACCATGCGATGTTAGAAAAAAATGTTATGCTCAACAATGTTTATGTATGTAATATATGATTATATTTAAGTTCAATTTTAAGTTATAATTCATAATTTTTAAGCATGCTCATTCATGTATATGTTATTTATTAGTATTCCAGTGATTTAAATTATTTTAAACCCTTGTTATGTTATCATGTTGGGCCTCTAGGCTCACTACACTTATATGGTGCAGGTGAGTACGTAGAGGAAGATGTAGTTCCTACCGGTGGTGAGGACGTATGAGCGGACATGCAGTGATCCCCCGTGACCGCCGGCTGAGTCTTGAGAACATTTTTAAGAATTTTTAAACTTTGTTTCTTATTTATTCTTTTATGTCTTGTCAGTGGTGGATTTTAGTACTATTTTTATTAAATAATTTTTATTGCATGCAACCTTTTAAGTTGTTTGTTTGACCGTATTTTATTTAAGTTTGACTCAGTTATTTAAGTAAAAATGTTGCAATTTATTTATGTTATTTTTAAATCTGTTTATTTTGTGCATATATGTATGGGCATGTATGTACATTTATTTTACTTAGTATTATTTTAAAAAAAAATTCCGCATTTATTAGTAGTAGATGTTTCAATTGGTATCAGAGTCGCGTTCTTGGAGGGGTCATCACTGCTATGCGAGCTCAGAAATCCACGCTACCGGTCTGTAAGTTTTAATTGCTTTTAGTATGATTTAGTAGTATCATGTTTAAGACTTAAGCATTTATGTTAGCAGAAAATCTTTAAGTACTTAGTTATGCATGTCGATTTACGTAAAGAAATATGTGGTGGTGCAGAATGCCTCCGAGACCAGTTAACAGACGCGGGGGACCTCCACCTCCACCTCCACCTCCGCAGAATCCGCTTTCGGCATTGGAGCAGGCCAATGCAAACATGATGACCGGGATTACTGCTCTGTTGGAGCAGCAGGCAGCACGTCCGAGACTGTCTCACGATGAGGACGTGGCGGAGAGGTTCTAGAATAAGGGACCTAAGGAGTTCGCAGGTGCCACAGATCCACTCATTGCTGAGGGGTGGATCCGTTCTTTGGAGAGCATCTTTGCTTACATGGGGTTGACTGATGCGGACAAGGTGAGATGCGCAGTGTACATGCTGAAGGGTGATGCAGACTTATGGTGGGAGAGTGCATCACGAGGAGTGAATTTGACTACTTTGCTATGGGCAGACTTCCGGAGGATGTTTTACTCCAAGTATTTCACTGAGGACGTGCGCAGCCGCATGATTTGAGAGTTCATGAGTCTCCGACAGGGAGACAAGACAGTTGTGGAGTACATCCGACAGTTCGAGAGGGGCTGTCACCTGGTGCCATTGATTGCTGACAGTGCACCTGAGAAGATGAGACAGTTTATTGAGGGGCTCAGGGCAGAGATCAAGCATGACGTTCGCATGGCGGACGTCCCCACTTATGAGGCTGCAGTCAGTAGAGCCTTGCGTTTTGAGGAGGGTAGGAGAGAGATCCAGAGGGAGCAGCAGAGTAAGAGGCAGTTTCAGTCTGGGTATCAGCGACCATCTTCGCAGCCTCCTGCGAAGAAGCAGTTTACTGGGCCGTCTAAGGGCCCGAATCAGCAGAAGCCATAGCAGCAGAGACAGCAGCCTAGGGGCGGGGCCTCTAATGCTGGAGGATATCCTACTTGCCCGAAGTGCCAGAAGATGCATCCAGGACCATGTCTTCTAGGAGCGGGCGTCTGTTTTCATTGTAAGGAGCCAGGGCACCAGATGGCCAAATTGCCCGAGGAAGAAGAACACTACAGGGAGAGTGTTCGTGATGCAGGCTGAGGAGGCAGACCCAGATACCTACTTGATCACCGGTATATCTTACCCCTAGTATTTTATGATTTCTTTCTTTGGTTAAGAATTTTGATTTCTCTTTGTGGAATAATTTGATATTTGGGATTTCCTATCTGCATGTTAGAATAGGAAGCATGTTTTACTTGTGACTAGAATTAAGGGTTATTAGTGACTCATCTTTGGGGGAAAAGTTTAGTAGTGGTATGAAGTTGTTGGGATTCTTCTGCGTGCAGGGAGAATTTTAGTTGGAGGCAACTCCACGTTTGCGTTGCTAGATTCAGGGGCTACGCATTCGTTTATCTCCCTAGAATTTATCAGACAGATAGGCATCACACCTGAGATTGCCGACAGTGGTTATGATGTCACTATGCCGTCAGGACAAAATATTTCTACCTCTAGTGTCATTCGAGAGCTGGAGTTAGAGCTGCAGGGGCACTCCATTCACGCAGATGTAGTGGTTTTGCCGTTGAGCGGTTTTGATTTGATATTGGGTATGGACTGGTTGACAGTCAATGGAGCTTCGATTGATTTTCGTCGGAGGACAGTGTCAGTGAAACCACCGGGAGGCGACCCGTTTACTTTTCATGCATCTCAGAGCAGTGATATTCCTCAGGTGATATCTCTTATTCAGGCGAGGAAGCTGTTGAGACGGGGTTGCCGAGGTTTCCTAGCGAGTATTGTCACGGCCTCAGAACCAGCCAGTAGATCATTATCAGAGATAGAGGTAGTTCGTGACTTTCCAGAAGTCTTTCCGGAGGATGTTGCAGGGATTCCACCAGTGAGAGAGGTGGATTTCAGTATCGACTTATTGTCAGACACTGTGCCTATCTCAAAGGCACCGTACAGACTTGCTTCTACTGAGATGAAAGAGTTGAAGGAGCAGATTCAGGAGTTATTAGAGAAAGGCTTTGTTCGTCCTAACTTTTCTCCATGGGGAGCTCCAGTGTTATTCGTGAAGAAGAAGGATGGCAATATGAGATTGTGCATCGATTATCGAGATCTCAACAGAGTCACGGTGAAGAATAAGTACCCACTGCCGAGGATAGAGGACTTATTTGATCAGTTGCAGGGAGCTTCAGTGTTCTCCAAGATCGATCTGCGATCTGGTTATCATCAGCTGCGAGTTAGAGAGGCAGATGTGTCCAAGACTGCTTTTCGGACACGTTATGGGTATTACGAGTTCTTAGTGATGCCATTTGGGTTGACCAATGCTCCAGCGGTTTTCATGGATCTCATGAACCGGGTATTTTAGCCGTATCTTGATCAGTTCATCATAGTCTTCATTGATGATATCTTGATCTACTCTAGGAGCGTTGAGGAGCATAGGCAGCATCTACAGACAGCCTTGCAGACTTTGAGGGAGCATCATTTGTATGCCAAGTTCAGCAAGTGCGAGTTTTGGCTTGAGCAGGTGGCATTTCTTGGCCACATTATTTCTAGAGATGGGATTGCAGTGGATCAGTCGAAGGTTGAGGCAGTGCAGAAATGGGGTATTCCGAAGAATGCTTCGGAGATTCGCAGTTTCTTGGGTTTGGCAGGATACTATAGGAAGTTCATCAAGGGTTTTTTCTCTATTGCAGTACCCTTGACTTCCTTAACCAAGAAGAATGCGAAGTTTGTTTGGAGTCCAGACTGTCAGAGGAGCTTCGATCAACTGAAGGAAGCACTCACTACTACACCAGTTTTGGCGATGTCAGTACCACACGAGGAGTTAGTGGTGTACACCGATGCGTCTAAGCTAGGTTTAGGCGCAGTACTTATGCAGTGTGGTAAGATTATTGCGTATGCGTCGAGGCAGTTAAAGATTCACGAGCAGAACTACTCGACACATGACTTGGAGTTAGCAGCAGTGGTCTTCGCTTTGAAAATCTGGAGGCACTATCTGTATGGCGAAAAGTGTAAGATTTTCACGGATCATAAGAGCCTCAAGTACTTCTTCACTCAGAAGGAGTTGAACATGAGGCAACGGAGATGGTTGGTGTTAGTGAATGATTACGACTGCGACATTAGCTACCATCCAGGTAAAGCTAATGTAGTGGCCGATGCCTTGAATCGGAAGTCGACAGTGGTATCGTGTTTGACAGTGCAGTTACCACTGCAGAGCGAGATTCAGAGGTTTGATTTGGAGTTTTACTCGAGTGGTCATGCACCGAGCTTGTCAGTTTTGACGGTGCAACCGATTCTACGAGATCGGATCAGAGTTGGACAGACTACTGATGAGGAGTTACAGCGTTGGAGGCAGAGAGATGAGGCCAAGGGTGGTCTTCTGTATACAGTTGTGGATGGCATTGTTCAGTACCGTGGCAGGATATGGGTACCGAACGTCGATCAGTTGAGAGTTGAGATTCTAGCAAAGGCTCACACATCTCCGTACTCCATTCACCCCGGAAGTACGAAGATGTATCGAGATTTACAGCTATTATATTGGTGGCCCGGGATGAAGAGAGACATCGGGAGAGTTGTGTCAGAGTGCTTGACTTGTCAGCAGGTCAAGGCTGAGCATCAGCGTCCAGCAGGACTTCTTAGACCTCTTCCTATTCTGGAATGGAAATGGGAGAACATTACAATGGATTTTGTAGTTGGCCTTCCGAGGAGTAACAGAGGTTGCACAGCTATTTGGGTGATCGTAGATAGACTCACCAAGTCAGCTCATTTCTTGCCGGTGAGGACTACCTACTCCTTGACACAGTATGCAGAGCTTTACATCAAGGAGATTGTTAGATTGCATGGCATACCTGTGTCCATTGTATCCGATAGAGATCCGAGATTCACATCCGCATTTTGGAAGAGTTTGCACACAGAATTGGGGACTAGATTACTGTTCAGCACAACTTTTCATCTCCAGAAAGATGGTCAGTCTGAGAGGGTGATACAGGTTCTTGAGGATTTACTGAGAGCCTGTGTCATAGATTTTCAGGGCTCATGGGAGACGAGATTGCCGTTAGTGGAGTTTACCTATAACAACAGTTTTCAGTCGTCTATAGGTATGGCTCCTTATGCAGCATTGTATGGGAGGAGATGCAGATCTCCTGTGCATTGGGATGAGGTCGGCGAGAGGATTTTACTTGGTCTTGAGATCGTGTAGCAGACAGCTGACATTGTGACTCAGATTCGGGATCGTATGAGGACTGCTCAGAGTCGTCAGAAGAGTTATGCAGATACTCGACGACGAGATTTGGAGTTCGTAGTAGGTGATCACGTGTTTCTGAGAGTGTCACCTATGAAGGAAGTGATACGTTTTGGCCGGAGAGGTAAGCTTAACCCTAGATATATAGGGCCATTCGAGATCTTGGAGAGAGTTGGTACGTTGGCCTACCGTTTAGCTCTACCACCAGGGCTAGCGGCAGTGCACAATGTATTCCATGTATCCATGCTTCGGAGATACATCTCGAACCCGTCACATGTGTTGGATTTTGAGCCTCTTCAGTTGACATCGGAGTTAGCATTTGAGGAGAGGCCTATACGAATCTTGGCTAGGGAGGAGCGCAGATTGAGGACGCAAGTCATACCGATGGTCAGAGTCCAGTGGCTGAATCACTCGGAGGAGGAAGCTACTTGGGAGACCGAGGCAGACATGAGGACTCGCTACCCTGAGTTGTTCGGGTAAGTACTTTAATTTCGAGGATGAAATTCAACTTAAGGGGGGGAGAATTGTAACACCCGGTATTTTCCGTACGTAAATCCGCATGCATAATTAGGAATTTAATTAATTTAAAATTTTAGATTTATGGGTTAAATAATTATGTGAATTATCTGTGCTTATTTAAATGATTTTTTTTAAGTATTTAACCCATAAATAGAGATTTTTCTGATTTATGATATTGTATTATTTTATCGCGTTGACGAGACTGTGGACGGACGAGATGACAACTTTCTACCCAAATTATTTTATGAGTCTTTTAGGAGCCCGAAAATATTATTTTGAGTTTTATTTCCTCAAAATTATCAGTATTTAATTTTATATAATTTTAGGAGTCCATTTTTACCCAAATTAAGCCAAAATAATGACTTTTAATTATCTTTAAAATTCCCTTAATATAATATTTCGGGATTTTTATGTTTATTATGATATCTATTATTTTTTTTAAAGCCTAGATATATTTTTATTTATGTCATTATCTTGAAAGTTATTCCCTATCTACCCCAAGGCCCACCCTCACACGCTCAAATCACTTCTCCCTCACCCTAGCTTTCTCCCTCACCTCTCCATTCTTTTCCATCGACAGCAACATCAAGGAGGAAGCCATAGACCTTTATTTTTGAAGCTTTTTCGAAGGTTGCTCGTTGTAGTCGTCCGGAATCGTCTTCACGTTCTTCCCATCTACTTTCTATGATTTAAAGGCATGTTTTTCTTCCCTTTTTAAGCACCATATCAGTATTTATTATGTAGGTGTTGTGTACGTGTCGAAATCCTCAAATATTTTCAGATTTTAAATGGTATCGTTTGATGTTTGCACCTTGTTTATGTGTTTTGTCATCATCTCACGTTTTTTATTTAGCATGGGCGTGCATGGCTGCTCGGCCAAGATTCATGGGTGTCCTAGGGTCCCTAGACTTGGGCTAGTTGATCGGTTAAGGTTGGAGAAGGGCTGGAACGAAGCAAATCAAATTCTGTCATGGATGGCTCGCGCAGGTTCGGTTCACGCAGGTTTTGGGGCTGTGGGAGAATGCTTCGTTCTCCCTCTTCAGTCCATGGTTTAGAGTGAGGTTTAAAGGGTTAGAACCCCCTTGATGTTGGCTAAGATTGAGAAGTGGTTTCACAAAAAAATATGGTCGGAGTAGGGAGAACGATTGAATTTACGGCAGCCGCTCAAGGCTGGGCGCGAGCTGGGGGACAGCCTGTTGCAAGGCTTCGTTCTCCTTCCTCGGACCACGGTTTGGGCTGGTTCTTAGCTTGATGGAAATGTCTAGATGTGGGCTAGATCCTAGGTGTGGTTCTCCGGCCGGTGGGTGGCCGGAGCAGGGCGGCCGCCGGTGTTCTTTGCAGCTGCTCGCGGCCGAGGGCTGTGCAAGAGGGGGAAACGGGTTTTGGGTTTCAAGGTGGGTCCGAGTCGAGTCATAGGTTCGGGTCGGGGTCAGTAAGTCATGGGTCATGTTCGTTGGGTCCGAGTCCAGGTTAAGTGAGTCGGGTCGGGTATTTTTATTTTTAAGTTTTAAGTTTAATTAAGGGTTAAATGGGCTTAATTAAATCCCAAAATTTGATTGGGCTCCATTTAATTATTTGGGTTGAATTTAATTGTTATTGAGTTTAATTAAATTAAATTAAGTTAGCCCAATAATTTTATGGGCTTGGGAGCCCATGAAAGTTATTGGGCCAGTTTTGGGGCTTTTGGGCCCATTGGGCCAGAATATGTTGTTATTGGGCCAGGAATACATTAATGGGCTTAAATAAATTAATTGGGCTTAGAAATGTATTTTTGGGCTTAAGTTTGTTAATGGGCCAGTTTCAGTGTTAATGGGCCAGAATTTAAGAAAATGGGCTTGAGTGTTAGGGCCAACAGTTCAGCACAAACCATGAGAAATTGCATGTGTCCTAATTATATATTTAATTATTTTATGCATGAAAGTTATTTTAGTATTTATTTGTTAGTATAAAAATTAAATTAAATATATATGAAGGACACATTTTTATTTAAGTACATGCATTCATGAAATAATTTTATGGCATGATTTTATGTTTAAGGTTGAGCAAGAAAATAATTTTATGTTGGAAGTTGATGTAGTGTGACAATTTAAGGGGGACAAGTCCCCACATGTTAAGGGCAGTTTACTGTCAATTTAAGGGTAGTTTACTACCAGTAAGAGGTGATTCGTCACCGCCGCGTACGTTGGTTCTAAGAGACTGATCAGTCGAACTTTTAAGTTTAAGGTTACACTACGGATATGACCATGCGATGTTAGAAAAAAATGTTATGCTCAACAATGTTTATGTATGTAATATATGATTATATTTAAGTTCAAGTTTAAGTAAGATTTTAAGTTATAATTCATAATTTTTAAGAATGCTCATTCATGTATATGTTATTTATTAGTATTTCAGTGATTTAAATTATTTTAAACCCTTGTTATGTTAGCATGTTGGGCCTCTAGGCTCACTACACTTATATGGTGCAGGTGAGTACGTAGAGGAAGATGTAGTTCCTACCGGTGGTGAGGACGTATGAGCGGACATGCAGTGATCCCCCGTGACCGCCGGCTGAGTCTTGAGAACATTTTTAAGAATTTTTAAACTCTGTTTTTTATTTATTCTTTTATGTCTTATCAGAGGTGGATTTTAGTACTATTTTTATTAAATAATTTTTATTGCATGCAACCTTTTAAGTTGTTTGTTTGATCGTATTTTATTTAAGTTTGACTCAGTTATTTAAGTAAAAATGTTGCAATTTATTTATGTTATTTTTAAATCTGTTTATTTTGTGCATATATGTATGGGCATGTATGTACATCTATTTTACTTAGTATTATTTAAAAAAAAAAAAATTCCGCATTTATTAGAAGTAGATGTTTCAGAACTTGCTTGGACAGCAGCAACGTTTATGGTTTTATTCTCTGGAAACTGCTCTCTCTCGATCTGTGAAATATCACGGATCGAGCGAGGCTTTGAAATCAGGAACAGAACCATGAATATGTTGGGCTCGCTCGATCGGTGATATTCTGCGGATCGAGCGAGGCCAACATAAGTTGCACCCGAGAGTTTGAGCAAAGTGCTCGCTCGATCGGTAACTTTTTACCGATCGAGCGAGGTGCTCACTCTTTAAAAAAAAAAAAAAATTTATTATTTTGTTTAGACATTGATTCTTGTCTATTCTTTTTGATGATTTGATTATTGAGAAATTAGAACTCGGGTCGTCACAATTCCAATTGGGTTAGAACCCCAAGACATAGAGGAAGGTATCTGTAACACCCGGAAATTTTAATACGTGAATTCGCATGCATAAATAGGGAAATTAATTATTTAAAAATTTATATTTGGGTTAAATGACATTTATGTGAATTATATGCATGATTAAAATTTATTTTTAGCATTTAACCCATAATTATTGTATTTTTAGATTTTTAAAAATTTTATTGAGTGGATTGCGTAGACGGGACCGTGGACGGACGAGATGCCAAAATATTTAGCCAAAAATATTTTATGAGTTTTTGAGCCTTAAAATATTATTTTAAGGTATTGTGTCAAGAAAATTTTAGTATTTAAGTATATATTAATTTAAGAATTGATTTTTGGCCAAAATAAGTCATTTTAAGGACTTTTATTAATATTTAAAAATTCCCTAATTTGATATTTCGGGATTTAATATTTTTCCATCAGATTATTATTATTTATTTAGGGATTTAAATATTTAATTAGACATGATTTTATTCCTAAATTAATATCCTATTTTTTTTTTATTCTATTTAATTTATTTAAAACCTAAAACCTACCCTACCAATTTAAACCCATCAGCCGACTTCACCCATCCCCTTCACTCCCATTCTCTCGTTCCAGTAGGTTTCAAGCCCCCATAGCCGATCCAACCAAGCTCCACCTTTGAAGGTTTTTGATCCGTTCGTCGTCCCGGAGTCCCGTAAACGCATCAATCGTTGTCAAATAATTATCAAAGGCATGTTTAACTCCTTTCTTTAACACCATATAAGCTACATACACGTTTTTATGGCAGATCTTTTATGTTTTATTCTGATTTTTCATTGAGTGCATGCAAGATCTTGAATTGAATAATGAACAGCTCACGTTTTTCATGTTTGGATGGCATATGCTCACGTTTTCTTGGCATGGGACAAGCATGGTCTGCTGGGTCAGGTTCAAGGGGTGTCCTAGGGTGCCTAGGGTCGATCTGGGTCCAGGGGTTCAGGCTGGTTCACGGCTGGGTTCAAGCTGGTGCAAGGTTGGTCATGGGAGGCGGCAGTTTAGGGTTTAGTGGAAGGGGGGCTCGGCTGGTCATGCTAGGCCATGACCCAGCTGAGCCAAGGCTAGGTTCGAACCGGCAGGACCCTGGGAAGGTCCTGCCGGCGGCGCTCCGGCCAGGGGCGGCCGGAGCGAGGTGGCAGCAGCCCCTAAAGGGCTGCTGCTCGCGCAGCCAAGGGCAAGGAGAGGGGGGCGTCGGGTAGGGGGGATTTCTGGGTAGTTTCGGGTCGGGTCAGGGTAGTGGGTCGGGTCAGTAGGGTCTAGGGTCGGGTCAGGCAGGTTCGGGTCCGGGCTAGGTGGGCCGGGCTCGAGTATTTTAATTTTAAGCCCCCATAAATACGAATTCCCGAGTTTCCTTCTTCAGTTATATAGTGTGAGATATACACTTGAGGGCCCTATCAGTTATAATAGAGGTTCTGGAATAACCAAGGTGTGGTTATAGTCATCCGGGACTAGCGACTCCAAAGGGCTATCTACGGACGAAGGTATGGTCCGGGAATCTATTTAAGTTTTGGGAGTACTTATTAGCTTAGTTAAGGCTTATAGAATTTATGTAGTAATACGGTTTTTGAATATAGGCTTGGAACCTAGGATCTTATTATATTTGAACTAGCCTAGAGGTACATACACATTGACTGAGATTGCCAGCGAGTATACATGTTTATATGTTGCATTTATTTGGCATTATTATATGGCATGATATAGGATTTACCGCTTTCTATATTCATATGTCATGTGCATATACACGTTGAGTCTATACCTTGTTATACCTGACTATAGAGCCGCTCAGCTCTATACTCGATAGTCTGTCACTGAGAGTACCGCGACGGCGGGGGCATTTATCTCTGTCTACTTTGGTGTACTAGACGAGTGTGGTTGCACCCAGAGGTTGATCCGTGCGGTGGCAGCACTCATGTGGCGCCGGTACTGAGCATGACTTTTCAGATGACCCTTTACCAGTCATCATGTTGCATGCATTATATACATATGTTTAATTTTTAAAATTAGTTATTTAATTATGGGCTTTAAGTTAGTTAACAGGCTTTAAGTCAGTTAAGGGGTTTAGTAGAGAGACCAGCAGTCTGGACCAACCCATGAAAATAAACTAAGTCCGGAATATATATTTAATTATTTTTATGCATGAAGTCTATTTTAAGTAAAAGTATATTTATTATTAAAATTAATTAAATATATATTACGGACATATTTTAAGTGCATGCATACATGAAATATTTTATGATGTGTTTATGATTAAGAATTGAGCATGAAAAATATTTTTATGGAAATTGAAGTGATGTGACAGCATAGAAGTGGGTTTTACCACTGACACAGAGGTAGTTCTACTACCGGCATAGAAGTGGGTTTTACCACTGGCACAGAGGTAGTTTACTACCAGCATAGAGGTGGATTTATCCACCGCCACGTACGATGGTTCTTTAGACTGATCAGTCGGCACAGTTATTAGTCACATTCATGGATATGACCATACTCAGTTTTTATGTTTATGACATGCTCAATTATGTTATGTATGTTGAAGATTGTTATGTTATGTTTATGATTTATGATTCAGCATTTATGTTATGAAAAATGTTTACATGCATGCTCATGTACATGTATATGTATTAGTATCTACGTGATGCATTATTTTAACCCTTGTTATAAAGGATTAGACATGTTGAGCCTCTAGGCTCACTACGCTTATATGGTGCAGGTGAGTATGATGTAGCTCCTACCGGTGGCGAGGACGTATGAGCGAGCATGGCAGTGGCCCCGTGACCGTCTCGCTAGGATTTTATTTACGCATGAGTTATATATTCAGGATATTTTTATGTTTTCAGTGGTTATGATTAATTATTGATTTTTCATGATTTTAGTAGACATAAGTTATAAATTTTCACTATAGACATTATTTTATCTATTGCATGACTCAAGATTTTATCAAATAACTGTTTATTATTTTTATTTTTGTTAATTAAGCGAGTTATTATTTGTAATATTATTTTTAATGTTTATACATATATGTATGGGCGTATATGTATATAGTATTTAAAAAAAAAAAAAAAAAAAGTTTTTCCGCATTTTATTAGTAGTAGGCGTTTCAGTATCTCAGGTAGTTCTCTAGCCAGTGATGGTCGGAGTTGGGCGGCCGAACGGCCGGAAGTCCGGCATCGCGCACAGCGCGCGAGCAGAAATTAGGCAAATTTTGTTTTGGTTCGTTCTCCTTCGTTAGGACTCCGTTTGGGCTGGTGTTTAGCTTTCTGGAAACGCCTTGAAGTCTTCTAGGTGTAGGTGGTGGTGCTCCGGCCATTTGGTGGCCGTAGTAGGGCGGCCAATGCCTCTGAACAGAAGCTGGTCGCAGCCGAGAGTAAGGAACAAGAGGGAAACGGGTTTAGGGTTTTGGGCAGGTCCGGGTCGAGTCTTGGGGCCTGGATTGGGTCTGGTAATTTGTGGGTCGGTTCAGGTCGGTTTGGATCCGGGTTAGGTGGATCGGGCTCGAGTATTTTTAATTTTTAAGTGTTTAAGGTTTTAATTGGTTTTTGGGCCAATTAATTAGAAATAAAATTATTTGGGCTTCCAAATAATTTTATTTTGGGCTTTAAATAATTTATTTAAGTTAGCTCAATGATTTTTATGGGCTTGGGAGCCCATGAAAATTTTTGGGTCAGTCAAAGGATTTTTGGGCCAGTCTAGTGTCTTATTGGGTTTATTTAAGTTATGGGCTTAAATATTTTTATTTAGGCCCAGTTAAGTTTAGTTAAGTTATTTGGGCTAAAATATGATAATTGGTCTCTTATTTAAGTTTAATGGGCTTAGAGTGAGTGATCAGCAGTCTGGATCAACCCATGAAAATTAACTAAGTCCGGAATATATATTTAATTATTTTTATGCATGAAGTTTATTTTAAGTATAAGTATATTTATTATGAAAATCAATTAAATATATATTACAGACATATTTTCAGTGCATGCATTCATGAAAAATTTACATGTTATGATTATGATTAAGTGTTGAGCAGCAAAAATATTTTTATGATGGTAATTGAAGTAGTGTGACATAATGGTGGTTATCCACCATATGATTTATGAGGTAGTTTACTACCATAGGAGGTGATTTATCACCGCCACGTACGTTGGTTCAGGAGACTGATCAGTCGGCACAGATAAGGGTCACACTTACGGATAGGACCATAGACTGTTTCAAAAATACCATGCTCAACTATGTTATGTATGATGAAGAAAGATGATGTTTATGCTTAAGATTTATGATTCACCATTTATGTTATGAAAAATATTTCCATGCATGCTCATGTATCATGTATATGTATTAATATGATTATGTGATGCATTATTTTAAATCTTGATATCCAAGTTTAGACATGTTGAGCCCCTAGGCTCACTACGCTTATATGGTGCAGGTGAGACAAATAACTTTTAGGTAGCTCCTACCGGTGGTGAGGACGTATGAGCTCACGGAACAGTGGCCCCGTGACCGTTGCATGATTTAGAATTATTTCAGATACATTTTATTATGTTGTTGATTTTTAAGCAAATTATACTTTTACTTTAGTATTTCCGCACTTGGTGTTTTTGGAGCATGCAAAACTTATTTTTTATTTCATGCATGATAATATTTATCTTTTATTTTGAATTACATATATGTATGGGCATATATGTATTGATATTATTTAAAAAAAAAAAATTCGCATTTAAGTTTAAAGAGTCCTAGATGTTTCATTTACAATGATCTATACATTGTAAAAGAATGATGAAGACACCATATTGTCTTAATCTAATCAATTAGAGTCCATTAGAGTCCCTACTTGATAATATTACGCTAAAACACCTATACGGATTTTGATTGACTTGTGGACAAATAACTAGCTTATTCAAACCAATTAGAGTGCATTGGATTCCCAACTTAATATTTTTAAGCTAAAACACCTATACGGATTCTGTTAGATTCGTGCATCATTTACAAGCTTATTACAACATATATTGGCATTTTCAATGATCTAAACATTGTAAAAGAGTTATGAAGACACCATATTGTCTTAATCTAATCAATTAGAGTCCATTGGAGTCCATATTTGATAATATTATGTTAAAACACTTATACGGATTTTGATTGACTTGTGGACCAATAACTAGCTTATTCAAACCAATTAGAGTGCATTGGATTCCCAACTTAATATTCTTAAGCTAAAACTGTAACGACCCACTGTATCAAGACGGGTCTTTTCAGCATGCTTTTGTCCTCACTCACACGCACCCTGAGAAACTTCGCAGGGGGTCACCCATCCTATAATTTTCCCAAGTCAAGCACGCTTAACTTTGGAGTCCTTATGTGATGAGCTTCCGAAAAGAAGATGCACCTTCTTGATATGAGCAGTACATATAAAATCTTATAAGTCCTCCTCAACTATGTAGTCTCATACCTACACAGTCTCAGAATCCCCTCTCATTCCGCCACGGGATCGGTTCATTCATGTCTCCCTCCGCCTAGAAGCCTACCAGGAGCCGCTCATTGTCCGTGCAACCTCTTGGCACCGGCGATCACTCCCTGCCTCTTCAGCCCCGAGCGTGGTACCAGGATTGAGGGAACATTGCATTTATGACCTGGAGTGCAAGGTTCGAATCCTGGGGAGGGCAAAAACTCCCCACCAGGGGGGAGAAGATCATGAGAGCAAGAATGAACTGGGCCAGCCCAGTTCATTACAAAAAAATAAAATTCATAATTGAGTTCTAGGATGTTTCATTTGGTATCAAAGCCATGGTCCTTGGAGGGTAACTAGCCTGCTACACGGAGCTCAGAAGCCGCACTGCCAGTCTGTAAGTTTTAAATGTTTTAAATTATGTTTTATTGCTGGGACACATGATTTTTGTTTTAATGATTTATGAAAATGAGAATTTTAAGTTATGACAGTATTAAAGTTAAAAATACTTAGTTATGCAATGCAGTTACGTAGAGAATTTATGGAAATTAGAGTATGCCTCTGAGACGCGTTATACACCAGGATGACTAGAATGATATATGTTTAGAAAATTAAGTTTGATAATTTATGAGACGTAAGTTTGACACTTAGATTTGTAGATTAAGTTATGATTTTAGATTTAAGTTTGACAAGTTAGAATTTTTTTTTTTTTGAGATTTAAGTTGAATTTTAGATATATAAATTAAGTTATGTTTTTGGGATTTAAGTTTGAAAATTAGTTTTGAAAAATTTTAGTCATGTGTTATTAGACGACTAAGTTAAATCAAATTTCGATGACGAAATTCCATTTAAGGGGGAGAGAATTGTAACGTCCGGAAATGTGAGGACTCGGGCACTAATCTCTCAAATCATAACGATTTATACAAGATGAAATACTAAATATTTAATCCAATACATGAATTAAGATCAAGCAATCAAAGGCCTAAATATTTTTTTTTTAAAAAAAAAACAAGGCCTCGCTCGATCGATAAAAGTTCACCGATCGAGCGAGCACAATTCAGCAACTTTCTGCCCGAAATAAACATGGCCTGTAACGCTCGAAATTATTTAATTTTAATATGAGAATATTTAATTTGAGAATATTTGGAGTTTTGATTTAAATTCTAATATTCTTAAATTATTTAGGATTGAAATTGAATGAAATGAGAAGCTGAGGACCAAATTGCAATTTTTGAATAGTTGAGGGGCTAAACTGCAAATAGCTTGGACACTTGTGATTTTTAAACTTATTCACGTGTATTCCATCAGATTTCTATCAGAAAGGTAAAGGAAGGAACCGAGTGAGAGCAAAAGAATTTCCAAGTTCAATCTTCATCTTCCAATTCACATATCTTGAGTTACGGGTATCCGATTTCGATTCCGAAAGATGTTCTGGAATCCTCGCAACGAAACCTTTGATTTGATTGCATAAACAGGGCATTTCAAATCCATAATCTTGACTTTGAACATTCGAAGAGATGTGAGTCATTGACAGTCTCCATAGGGAACGATGATCTCATTTTGGACTCGAGTCAGGTATGACAGTTTCCATATGGGACTTGTATCCTATTTTGGATTTGGGTCAGGATGGGGTTGGCTCAGCCCTGATATGGAATATACGAGTACCCCGCGGAGTAGCTCTCTAGCCGGTGCTGTATATTCCCGGCGCCATGAGCAAGTGTTTTCACTTGAGTTTTAAATCATCTGTGTGCGCATATTTGTATTTATATCATTGCTTCGTATTGAGCGTTCTAGCTCATGCCCCTGTGTTGGGTATTGTGTACCTTGTGGCGGGGCAGGTTTGAGGTTGGACGGTCCAGGCGGCTCTCAGCAGGATTGATCTTGGGTAGAGCGAGGTTGTAGAGGGTAGGGATTTATTTACCCTGAACCTTCGATTTGGTTGTATAACAGTATTTATAAATTGTGATAACGTCGGTTGTATTCTGCCGATTGGATTTGTTGTATTTTAATTATCCGCTCTTTACGCTTTAGGCTTTTATTGCGTGCACTTTTTCTATAACTCTGATTAGCTAGTGGATCTGGGTTGGGTCACTACATGGCTCGTGATAGCTATCCAGCTATGCTCTGCATCAGTGCATGTCAGTCGACCTCTTTTGCTCACGATCTACCATCAGCGTTCTTCTTGTAACCAAATCATGCTTTTGAACATGAAGTTTCCCGTGTGCCTACCGAAAGTATCGATACAAGCATACCGGCAAAACCATGTTCTGCATGAGGTTAAAGACCTCACGCTCGAAACCTGTCATGCTTTAGGCACTCGAGGCATTCTCTGGTGAAGGTCTATCTGACAATCTCTCCAACTATGACCGGAGAATCTTCAGAGTAGTGTCATCATGGTATGGACAATACAGATGCAAGCATCAAGTGCGTCCCATCCAATGTTCTGCCACTGCCTGACATCCGGTACTCGATCCAAAACTAGGATCCACATGAGTAGAAATCTTGAAAACTCGGACACGATCCATCACTCCTGTCCGTACTTGCTGGAATCCCATAAGCCAAATCTTTAGAAATCCTGCCGATGATGATAGTCTCTGGGCAAACTAATTACCGCATCATCACCTCTTCCAAGGTCTCATCAATCCTATAAGGATAACCCAAAGTCTTATTACTATATCCCAAGTCTCTTGCATGCATATGCTCTGATACCAATAAATATAGTGACCCTACCCGGATCCACTACCTAATCAGAGTTTAAGAGCATAATTAAACATGCATTAAATAAATCACTGCGGAAGACTTAAATAAAAACAGACCAGCAGAATACAACCGGTTAAAACAATTTGATTTATACAACCAAATCGAATAAATATCCTAAAGGAAAAACCTACAGCTAATCCTGCTGTCTTCACTGGTCACTGGCTACTCCAAGCTCCGGGTGCTCAATCCTGCACCTACACCTGCCCCGTCGAATGGGGTGTCCAAATACATAGAAAAGACTAGACGTGAGCTCTAAGCTCAATACGAAAGCACTGGGTAAAACATATAAATATGATGCATGAAATGATAGGGTATCCATATCTGGGATAACTGTATATAACTGCTCAGTAAAGGCGCCTAGGACATGAGTGGTACAACCCAGGGAGCAAACCCTGCGTACACTGCTCATTCCTACAGGACGTGGACCGTGTCCCCCGATGCTAGCCACCCATGACCCGTCAGTCAATAGGCCCTAGACATCAACCGTCCAGACAGGGCTGAGCAACCCTACGTGGCTCATCTCACAAGATGGACAGGCACAATATGATATGCACATGCTGCATAATAAATGACATACAAAATGCAACATATAAGCATGCAAAACCCGCTGGCAATCTCAGTCTGTACTTGCGTACCTTTCTACAGGCAGTTCCTAGCAGTCCCACTCTAGGTTCCAAGCCTATATCAGCTCTACAATGCAAATACCCATGCATTAATAATTAAGATCTAAAAGCCTTAACTAAGCTATTGCATACTCCTAAATAATTTAAGGAGATCATAGCTATACCTGCGTCCGTCGTCAGCCCGCTGATGACAATTGCCTTAAAACTAGGCCACGGCTCCGCTACGATGCCTGGATCGCTATGCCACTTCCGGATTCCCAATAGGATGCCTAGAACTCCCTGGATCTGAGTTAGAAGGCTTAGGAATCAGAGAGAAGAGAGGGAAAGGTGCACTTTGAAATGAAATCTCGGTCCCCTATTTATAGACGAAGTTTGGAGCCTCCGAACCCAGTTCGGAACGTCCGAACATGATCGGAACCTCCGATCCCATCTTCGGAGCATCCGATCGCCCCAATATTACGTCAGCCATGACGTCACCTTGCTGACGTAAGCGATGACGTGTGCCCTGGTCCCGATCGGAGCGTCCGATCTTACCGACGGAGCTTCCGATCCACTTCGGAGACTCCTTTCCTGAGTTCGGATCCTCCGATCCAGTTCGGAGCCTCCTGACTTGGTTCGGAGCTTCCGAACCCTCCGGGCCTTAGGAACCTTCCAGGCTATTTTGAGTGTCCTGAATCCATTTCTTGACTCCGTTAACCCATTTGGAATTTTCTTAATCATGTTTTACTTAATCTAAACATGATTACACGATTAATATACTCATTAATCGCAAATTCTGGATATGGGTTACTACAGTAGTAACCCGCATTTCTAATTAGTGATTAATGAGTAATTAATCACGTGATCATGTTTAGATTAAGTAAAACATGATTAAGTAAATTCCAAATGGATTAACGGAGCCCAAAATTAGATCCAGAATACTCGAAACTAGTGGGCATGGCTCGGGAGGTTCGGACGCTCCGAACTGGAGTTCGGAGGATCCGAGGTTCCGTCGGTGGGATCGGAGGACCCGAACAGGGTTTAGGCTTACATAATCAATTATGTCAGCAAGGTGACGTCATGGATGAAATCACTGATGGGACTTCGGAGGACCCGAAGTAAATATCGGACGGTCCGATCGTGTTCGGACGATCCAAAGTAATGATCGGAGGTTCCGAACGTTGCCTATAAATGGAGGGTCCGAAAATTCATTTTCTCGCACCAACTCCCTCTCTTCTCTCTGATTCCTAAGCCTTCTAACTCAGATCTAGGGAGATCTAGGCGTCCTACGGGGAATCCGGAAGTGGCTTAGTGATCTAGACGTCGTCGCAGAGCTACGGCCTAGTTTTGAGGCTATTGACAGCAAAGGGCTAACGACGGACGTAGTTATAGCTTTGGCATCCTAAAAATATTTAGGAGTATGCAATAGCTTAGTTAAGGCTTTTAGAGCTTTATTGTTGATGCATGGATATTTGCATTGTAGTAGCAGTAGACTGGACTGGTAGGCTTGGAGTCTAGGTCAGTGGAGCTAGGTTTGACCAGCAGTGTTAGAGGTACGTAAGTACTGACCGAGATTGCCGGCATGATATATTTGCATGTATGTTGCATGAGTATGTGCTATATGCTTTATCGTGTTTTAGCATGTTTTACCGTCTTAGCACATACACGATTTTACATGTGACTGCATCCGCAGAGATGTGAGTCATTGACAGTCTCCATAGGAAACAATGATCTCATTTTGGACACGAGTCAGGTATGACAGTTTCCATATGTGACTTGTATCCTGTTTTGGATTCGGGTCAGGATGGGGTTGGCTCAGCCCTGATATGGAGTATACGAGTACCCCGCGGAGTAGCTCTCTAGCCGGTACTGTATATTCTCGGCGCCATGAGCAAGTGTTTTCACTCGAGTTTTAAATCATCTTTATGCGCATATTTGTATTTATATCATTGCTTCGTATTGAGCGTTCTAGCTCACACCCCTGTGTTTGGGAATTTTGTACCTTGTGACGGGACAGGTTTGAGGCTGGACGGTACAGGCGGCTCTCAGCAGGATTGAGATTTGGAGAGTGCGAGGTTGTGGAGGATAGGGATTTATTACCCTGAACCTTCGATTTGGTTGTATAACAGTACTTATACACTTGTGATAGCGTCGGTTGTATTCTGCCGATTGGATTTGTTGTATTTTAATTATCTGCTCTTTACGCTTTAAGATTTTATTGCATGCGCTTTTACTATAACTCTGATTAGGTAGTGGATCCGAGTTGGGTCACTACAGACACTCTAGCATAATGTCCTGGCCGGTTGCAGAGATTACAAGTTCCAGTAACTCCCTTGCAAGCATGTAGTAACCCGCATTTCTAATTAGTGATTAATGAGTAATTAATCACGTGATCATTACTAGATTAAGTAAAACATGATTAAGTAAGTTCCTGTTGGGATAACGGACTTCAGATATGGATTCAGAGCACTCGAATTAGTTGAATTGGTTCAGCAAGATCGGATCGGATGGTCCGAAGAGGAGTTCGGACGATCCGAAGTGGATCGGAAGCTCCGTGCCAGGATCGGAGGCTCCAATCGAGATCGGACGCACCGTCGGCAAGATCGGAAGCTCCGATCTGGACCAGGGCACACATCATCGCTTACGTCAACAAGATGACGTCATGGCTGACGTAATATTGAGCGATCGGATGCTCCGAAGGTGCGATCGGAGGTTCCGATCGAGTTCGGGCGGTTCCAACCGGGTTCAGAGGCTCCGAACGTTGCCTATAAATAGAGGGTCCGAGAATTCATTTTCTCGCACCAATTTCCTCTCTTCTCTCTCAATTCCTAAGCCTTCTAACTCATATCTAGGGAGATCTAGGCGTCTTATGGGGAATCCGGAAGTGGCTTAGTGATCTAGACGTCGTCGCAGAGCCACGGCCTAATTTTGAGGCTATCTTCAGCAAAGGGCTAACGACGGACGCAGGTATAGCTTTGGAATCCTAAAAATATTTAAGAGTATGCAATAGCTTAGTTAAGGCTTTTAGAGCTTAATTGTTGATGCATGGATATTTGCATTGTAGTAGCTAGTAGACTGGACTAGTAGGCTTGGATTCTAGACCAGCAGAGCTAGGTTTGACCAGCAGTGTTAGAGGTACGTAAGTACTGACCGAGATAGCCGGAATGATATATTTTTTTGTATGTTGCATGAGTATGTGCTATATGTTTTACCATGTTTTAGCATGTTTTATCGTCTTAGCACATACATTATTTTACGTTTGACTGCATCCGGAGAGATGTGAGTCATTGACAGTCTCCATAGGGAACAATGACCTTATTTTGGACTCGAGTCAGGTATGAAAGTTTCCATATGAGGCATGTATCCTGTTTTGGATTCGGGTCAGGATGGGGTTGGCTCAGCCCTGATATGGAGTATACGAGTACCCCGCAAAGTAGCTCTCTAGCCAGTACTGTATATTCCCGGCGCCATGAGCAAGTGTTTTCACTTGAGTTTTAAATCATCTGCATGCGCATATTTGTATTTATATCATTACTTCTTATTGAGAGTTCTAGCTCACGCCCCTGTGTTTGGGTATTGTGTACCTTATGGAGGGGCAGGTTTGAGGCTGGACGGTTCAGGCGGCTCTCAGCAGGATTGAGCTTGGGGAGTGCGAGGTTGTAGCGGGTAGGGATTTATTTACCCTGAACCTTCGATTTGGTTGTATAACAGTATTTATACACTTGTGATAGCGTCGGTTGTATTCTGCCGATTGAATTTGTTGTATTTTAATTATCCGCACTTTACGCTTTAAGCTTTTATTGTGTGCGCTTTTACTATAATTCTGATTAGGTAGTGGATCCGGGTTGGGTCACTACATTTTTGGTATCAGAGCGACGCATTGCACAGGGAATATCGTAAAGCAGATTAAGTAAATATCTGTTTTTATGTAAACAGATGGCAGATTACGACGAGAGTTACGGTACTGTAGATGGCGGTCATTGGGGCGATCCAGATGATCGTAGACGTCGAGGATAGCCCGAGGAGCGCAGGCGAGTAAGCATGCGTAGATTCAAAGAAGTTAGCCTGAAGACTTTGACGGGTGGTGAGACAGCTGAAGAGGCGGAGGATTGGATGGAGAGGATGGAGCAGTGCTTCCAGGAGTTCCGTTGCACGGCTGAGGATAGGATGGAGATTCTTGCCTTTATGCTTGAGGGCAGAGCGAGGAAGTGGTGGAGATCTACTTCCGCACCGTTCATAGCAGCTAGAGGTGCAGCTACTTGGGTGGAGTTCCGTACTGCTTATCAGAGATTTTATTTTCCTCCAGCTCTTCGTCAGGCGAAAGCCAGTGAGTTGTTGAGTTTGCGACAGGGGACGATGACGATCGAGGAGTGCCAGCAGAAGTTCTTTGATCTGCTACCCTTTTGTCCTCATATTGCTGATAGTTCTATGGCGAAGTTTGATCATTTCCTTCAGGGTTTGAATCCTGACATTCATCGTATGGTTACTGTGGGCGGCGATGGGACTTATGAGGATTTGGTGCACTGTTGTCGCCAGGCCGAGGACAGTATTCGGAGAAACAGGGGACTTTACTCTTCTTTGTCCAGGCCAGCGAGCTCTAGTCCTTTGGGTCCGAGAGGACAGTCCTTCAAGAAGCCAGGAGGTACTTCTTCTTCTTCCTCCTCTGGATCAGGTGGAGTGCAACGTTTTGGACAGAGACCGAACCGGTGTACTCAGTGCCGACGCAGACATCCGCCAGGGCAGTGTGGTCGATCGACCACTGCATTTTTCCAGTGTGTCCAGGAGGGTCACATGAAGAGAGATTGTCCTATGCTGATTGGGGCAGCGAGTGGTTCCGGAGGTTCTCAGGCATCTGTTCAGCCACCTCAGTACCAGCAGCCACCTTTCCAGCAGCAGTATTCATAGCAGCGCCAGCATCCGCAGCAGTCTCAGAGACAGCCTACTCAGACTCCTTCTCGGGGTCATTCTTCATTGAGGCCACGTACCCAGGGTCAGGTCTTTGCCCTTAACCAGGAGCAGGCAGAGGCTGACAGTGACCGGATGATTGCAGGTATCTGTAGTTTATATGGTTTTCCTGCATATGTTTTAATTGATACCGGTGCATCGCATTATTTTGTCTCAGAACGTTTTTCTAAGAAGTATACATTGCCGTTTATTCCTTTAGACGTGTTGCTAGTGGTTTCTACTCCTATGGGGAGCAAGGTTTTAGCCAAGCGTTTAGTTGTGGGTTGTGTTTTGGATTTCGAGGGACATCAGCTTATTGCTAACCTGATGATTTTAGCAATGGAGGATTTCGATTGCATCATTGGGATAGATCTATTGACTACCTACCGAGCGATAGTGGATTGCTATCAGAGGTTTGTCCAGTTTTGTCCAGAGGATGACGAGTCATGGTATTTCTATGGTGAGGGAGCGCGACCCCCGATGCCAGTGGTTTCAGCTCTGAAGGCTCGGCGAGCTTTAGAGTCTGGCGGGGAAGGCTACCTTATCTACGCCATTGACGCATCCTTAGGAGAGCCAGATATCCAAGAGATACTAGTGGTTCGTGACTTTCCAGATGTGTTTCCTGAGGAGATTCCAGGCTTGCCACCAGTAAGGGAAATTGAGTTTGGCATTGAGTTAGTGCCAGAGACTACATCGATTTCAAGAACCCCTTACCGATTGGCACCGTCAGAAATGAAAAAGGGTTATATTCGACCTAGTGTTTCGCCATGGGGAGCCCCAGTACTGTTTGTCAAGAAGAAGGATGGTTCGATGCGGTTGTGTATTGACTACCGTCAATTGAATCAAGCGACAGTGAAGAATAAGTATCCTCTTTCGCGGATAGATGATCTCTTTGATCAGTTGCAGGGTACTTCTGTCTATTCGAAGATTGATCTTCGGTTTGGGTATCATCAGTTGCGAGTTCGATAGGAGGATGTTCCTAAGATAGCATTTCGTACGCGGTATGGACACTATGAGTTTTTAGTGATGCCATTTGGTTTGACGAATACTCCAGCTGTTTTTATGGATCTGATGAACAGAGTTTTCTGCAACTTTCTGGATAAGTTCGTGGTGGTGTTCATCGATGACATTTTGGTGCATTCTCGCAGCATGGATGAGCATGCCTACCATCTCTATACTGTACTACAGGTCTTGAGGGAAAGACAGTTGTACGCGAAGCTGAGTAAGTGTGACTTCTAGATTGACCGAGTTGTGTTCCTTGGTCATGTCATTTCTCAGGATGGCGTATCTGTTGATCCTAGCAAGACAGAGGCTATTTTGAATTGGTCACGTCCAACTACAGCTTTTGAGATTCGTAGTTTCCTTTGTTTAGTAGGATACTATCGTCGTTTTGTGGAGAATTTCTCTCAGATAGCTAAGCCTTTGACTCAGTTGACGAAGAAAGACGTTTCTTTCGTTTGGTCTGATGCTTGTGAAGACAGTTTTCGTGAGTTAAGACGTCGTCTGACGATAGCTCCAGTTCTTGCTTAACCGTCTGGATCAGGTGGTTTTGTAGTCTTCACTGATGCTTCTCTCCAGGGTTTGGGGTGTGTGTTGACTCAGAATGGCCACGTGATCGCTTATGCTTCCAGACAGCTAAAGACTCACGAGGAGAACTATTCTGTACATGATTTAGAGCTTGCAGCCATTGTCTTTGCTCTTAAGATATGACATCACTATTTGTACGGAGAACGATTTGAGATCTTCACCGATTATAAGAGTTTTAAGTATCTGTTCACTCAGGCTGAGTTGAACATGCGGCAGCGTCGTTGGATGGATCTGTTGAAGGATTATGATTGTGAGATCAAGTACCATCCAGGTTCTTCAAATCCTGTTGTTGATGCGCTTAGTCGCAAAGTTTATATGAGTTCCCTTCGTACCAGTTCGGTTTCGAAGGCAGTGGAGGAGTGTTGTTCTTTGGGATTCACGTTCCGTCATAAGAAAGAACAACAAGGGATTTGTGTCTCTTCTGTGCTTGCAGAGCCAGCGCTATACAGACGAATTCGGGAAGCTCAAAACTCTGATCTGAAGACTCAGAAGTTAGCCCGGTTGGCTGAGGGTGATAACACTTCTGGTTTCCATTTACAGGGAGACGGTCTGTTGTGTCTTTTGGTTGAGTTGTGGTACCCGAGGATTCTACTTTGAGGGATGAGATCTTATCGCAAGCTCACCGCAGTCGATTCTCTATACATCCAGGCAGCATGAAGATGTATAAGGATCTTCGCACTCGATTTTGGTGGAAAGGGATGAAGCGCAGCGTTTATCAGTTCGTATCCCGATGCCTTGTGTGTCAGCAGGTCAAGGCAGAGTTTAGACGACCCGGAGGGTTACTTCACAGCTTAGAGATTCCTGAATGGAAGTGGGAGCATGTGACGATGGACTTTTTCACCCACTTGCCTATGTCTTCCAGGAATTGTGATGCTATTTGGGTTGTCGTGGATCGGTTGTCGAAGTCAGCGCATTTTCTTCCCTATAATCGCGATTACACCTTTGATAGGATGGCGCAATTGTATGTGCGGAAGATTGTTCGATTGCATGGGATTCCGTTGAGCATTGTCAGCGATAGAGATCCGAGATTCACCTCGAGATTTTGGGGTAGTTTCCAGCGAGCCCTTGGTACTACTTTGAGCTTGAGTACGACTTATCATCCAGAGACGGACGGAACAGTCGGAGCGTACTATTCGCACTCTAGAGGATATGCTTCGCGCAGCGGTGATGGATTTTGGTCCAGCGTGGCATGATCATTTACCATTGGTGGAGTTCGCCTACAACAATAGTTTTCATCGCAGCATTGGCATGGCATCATTTGAGGCTCTTTATGGATGCCGTTGTCGTACACCTTTGTTTTGGGACGAGGTTGGCGAGCGTCAGGTGGAGGGTCCTCAGATGATTCAGCAGATGATTGATGCAGTATAGTTGATCCGACGTAGGGTTAAGGCAGCCCAGGATCGACAGGCTAGCTACGCGAACACTCACCGCAGGCCACTTCATTTTGAGGTAGGGGAATACGTTTTCTTGTGTGTGTCACCTTTCCGGAAAGTGATGAGGTTTGGTTGCAAGGGTAAGCTGAAACCTAGATTTATTGGTCCTTTCGAGATTCTCAAGAAGGTTGGGGATTTTGCTTATCGTCTGGCCTTGCCACCCGATCTTTCGGAGATCCACGATGTGTTCCACGTGTCCTTGTTAAGGCAGTATGTGGCGGATGAGTCGCATATTTTGCATCCGACCGAGGTAAAGGTAGATCGCGATCTATCGTATGTGGAGAAACCCCTGCGAATTCTTGATAGGAAGGACAAGGTACTTCGTAACAAGCGCATACCATTGGTTATGGTACAGTGGCAACGCAGAGGGACAGAGGAAGCTACTTGGGAGTTGGAGAGCTGGATGTTAGCCGAGCACCCCGAGTTATTTTGATATTTTGTACTTCTTTGTATCGAGTTATACTTGTTCAGTTGTAATAAAGAACATTTGGTTGGATATTTATGTTTTCCTCTTAGACTTAAATTTCGAGGATGAAATTTTTTAAGTGGGGGAGAATGTAGTAACCCGCATTTCTAATTAGTGATTAATGAGTAATTAATCACGTGATCATGACTAGATTAAGTAAAACATGATTAAGTAAGTTCCTGTTGGGATAACGGACTTCAGAAATGTATTCAGAGCACTCGAATTAGTTGAATTGGTTCAGTAGGATCGGACGGTCCGAAGAGGATTTCGGACGATCCGAAGTAGATCGGAAGCTCCGTGCCAGGATCGGGGGCTCCGATCGAGATCAAACGCTCCATCGGCAAGATTGGAAGCTCCGATCTGGACCAGGGCACACGTCATCGCTTACGTCAGCAAGGTGACATCATGGCTAACGTAATATTGAGCGATCGGACGCTCCGAAGGTGCGATCGGAGGTTCCGATTGAGTTTGGACGGTCCGAACCGGGTTCGGAGGCTCCGAACGTTGCCTATAAATAGAGGGTCCGAGAATTCATTTTCTCGCACCAATTTCCTCTCTTCTCTCTCAATTCCTAAGCCTTCTAACTCAGATATAGGGAGATCTAGGCATCCTACGGGGAATCCGGAAGTGGCTTAGTAATCTAGACGTCGTCGCGGAGCTACGGCCTAGTTTTGAGGCTATCTTCAGCAAAGGGCTAACGACGGACGCAGGTATAGCTTTGACATCCTAAAAATATTTAGGAGTATGCAATAGCTTAGTTAAGGCTTTTAGATCTTAATTGTTGATGCATGGATATTTGCATTGTAATAGCTAGTAGACTGGACTAGTAGGCTTGGAGTCTAGACTAGCAGAGCTAGGTTTGACCAGCAGTGTTAGAGGTACGTAAGTACTAACCGAGATAGCCGGCATGATATATTTGCTTGTATATTGCATGAGTATGTGCTATATGTTTTACCATGTTTTAGCATGTTTTATCGTCTTAGCACATACATGATTTTACGTGTGACTGCATCCGCAGATATGTGAGTCATTGACAGTCTCCATAGGGAACAATGACCTTATTTTGGACTCGAGTCAGGTATGGCAGTTTTCATATGAGGCTTGTATCCTGTTTTGGATTCGGGTCAGGATGGGGTTGGCTCAGCCCTGATACTGTCCAACTCTGATACGATTCCGAAGATTCGGCTGTACCACTAACACTGCCAAACTCGGTGCCTAACCGCTCGAGTACAACTCCAGCTCGAATCTCTGAATATCCTCCTGAAGTGGCAACTAAACTGTCACACAAGATACCACTGAAGTCTTCCGACTCAACGCATCAGCCACTACATTAGCCTTACCCGAATGGTAGATAATGTCACAGTCATAATCCTTAACTAATTCCAACCATCGGTGCTGTCTCATGTTCAACTCCTTCTATGTGAAGAAGTACTTGAGACTCTTGTGGTCTGTGAAAATCTTTCACTTCTCACCATACAGATAGTGCCTCCAGATTTTCAAAGCAAAAACCACTGCTGCTAGCTCCAAGTCATGCGTCGGATAGTTCTGCTCATGAATCTTCAACTGTCTCGACGCATAGGCAATGACTCGGTCACTCTGCATCAATACGGCGCCCAACCCAAGCTTAGACGTGTTCATGTAAACCACTAACTCCTCGTGTGGAACAGGCATCGCCAACACTGGAACAGATGTGAGTGCTTCCTTAAGTCGATCGAAGCTCCTCTGACAGTCTGAACTCAATATAAACTTCGAATTTTTCTTGGTCAAGGACGTCAAGGGTACTGCAATAGAAGAAAAACCCTTGATGAACTTCCGGTAGTAGCCTGCTAAACCCAAGAAACTGCGAATCTCTGAAGCATTCTTCGGAATTCCCCAATCCTGCTGCCTGCACTTTCGTCTGATCCACCGCTATCCCATCTTTCGAAACTATATGGCCAAGAAATGCCACCTGCTCTAGCCAAAACCCGCACTTACTGAATTTCGCATACAATCGATGCTCCCTCAAAGTCTGCAATGCTGTCTGCAAGTGTTGTCTATGCTCCTCAATGCTCCTCGAGTAGATCAAGATATCATCAATAAAGACTATGATAAACTGATCTAAGTATGGCCGAAATACGCGGTTCATGAGATCCATGAAGACCGCTGGAGCATTTGATGCGATCATGGATAGCTCGCATGTTGATCAAGTGATTAAGAATCCGTTGGAGATGCCAAGAGGACCGATTACGAGAGGACGAGCTAAGAAATTTAAAGATGCGCTTCAATCGTTGATAATGGACATTGGAATGCTTGAAGATCATTTTGAGGGATGTTATAATCTTATTGAAGTCCAAAGAAGTCAAGAGAGTAGAGGAAATATAAAAAAAAAACATAAAAAGAGGTGACAAGACCCGAGAGGTATGCGCGCCCACGCCTCATTGACGAGCGCCCGCGCATGGCGGACAGGACCTTATGCGCGCCCGCGCCTGCCCACGCGTGCCCGCACCTGACCCCGTTGTTTTTAATATTTCAGGACAGAGTCCTATGCGCGCCCGCGCCTACCCACGCGCGCCCGCGCCTGCACTCTCTCTCACACAGTTCGGCATTTTGTGTGTGTGCGAGACTTTTTTGATATTTTTGGCATTATTTTCTTATTTTTTAGAGTTTTATTTCTACTAGGAAACTTTTAGGAGATATCTTTGATATCCTTAGATATATTTTGAATTATATCGCGATATCTTTTATTATTTTGTAGTTATAATATAAATACAACAAACATTCATTATTTTAATGAGAATTAAGATTTCAGATTATTGATTATTCCATAAAAAATTCTCTCTAGAATTTTATTAAGCTTTTGCTTACCCAAAAATCAAACTTATCAAAGTTTTCAACTTTGTGGCGTTTGTCGATTGATTATCCTCGTGGGTTGTCAGAAACAGGTTTTCTGAAGGTCCCGTTATGATCAATTGTTTTCTTTGTGATTACTGTTGCTAGTTTCGTTGTAAGCTAGAGGTGGTTAGTCCAAAACTTTTTATTTGTTTTCAAGATCGGGCAATTTCTTGATTTCTTTTGTTATTGGATTGAGGGTACGATTTTAATATAGTCGTGTTTGCCTTTCATACATTAAGAATTCATATCATTTGGTATCAAAGCAAGGTTTTGAATCAAGTAAGTATCTATCTTCATCTATCTCTGTTCTTCGTATTCTTCGTTCTTATCTGAGTCTATTCTTTATCAAATTTCTGTGTCGTTTCTTTCAAAATTGTTACCCAAGTCTCGTGTCTTGTGCTACAAGTTATAAAATAAAAAAAAAATCGGTCAAAAAAAAAATTAAAGGAACGAAAGCTTAAAAAAAAAAAATAATAATAATAATAAAAAAATAGAAGGAACAAGATAACTTGTGGTCAGTTAAGTAATTCTCTCTTGTTCATCCTTGAGTGCAAGTTAGAAATTCAAGTTCATAAAAATTCTTCATCTTGTTTTTGTCAGTCTTTGAGAGTCAATCTTTAAGTGTCTACGAGTTGTAAACTTGAAAGTTTGATTGAATTCTACATAAAGCATAAATTGAGTGAAAAAAAAGAGTGGTTGAGTGAATTCTTTGGAGTGAATTGTGAGAATTTGTGTGAGGTAATTTTATTACTAACGTTTTCTTGCAGGTACGATGAGTTCTTCTAGCCAAAACTTTTCTCAAGGTCAAATGGATGAATTGACCAAGATGATGATGGCGGCTTTGGGGCCAATACATGAGAAGTTGGATAAGCTTGAAGTTAGTGGAGGTGATGGTAAAAATAAAAATAAAATATTTGTGGAAGATGATGATGGTGGAGAGGATGAAGAGAGTTTGGATGAAAATTGGGGTAGAAATAGGAGGTTCATGAGGGTGAAAGAAATAGAAGGGGAGCTGTGAGAGGAAGATACATCGAAGGGAGTCGAGAGGATGGGAATATTAGTGGGATTAAGATGAAGATTTCTTCGTTCCATGAGAAATCTGATCCAGAGGCTTATTTGGAGTGGGAGATGAGAGTTGAATCGGTGTTTGATTGCCACAACTACAATGATGCGAAAAAAATAAAACTGGCGGTGGTTGAGTTTGTGGATTATGCTCACATTTGGTGGGATCAATTTGTTACTTCTAGGAGGAGGAATCGAGAGCGTCCCATTGAGACATGGGAAGAGATGAAACAAATATTGCGGAAGAGATTTGTGCCTAATTACTACTATCGTGATATGTTTAGGCGTTTACAAAATTTGAAGCAAGGTTCGAAGAGTGTTGAGGATTACTTCAAGGAGTTGGAGGTCACCATGATTCGAGCTAATATTGAAGAGGATCGTGAAGCAACTATGGCTCGTTTCTTATGTGGTTTGAATAGGGAGATTCAAGACCAAGTGGAGCTTAGACATTGCATGGATCTTGAGGAGATGGTACAATTGGCCATGAAAGTGGAACAACAACTCAAAAGGAGAGGTATGGGTCGAAACTCTATTGTTGTGGGTTCTTCTACTCCTTGGCGTCCAAATGTTGGCAAACGAGAGGATGTCAAGCCGGTGTCCAAACCAAAAATCAACACCAAGCAAGAAACACCAAAGCAAGGAGTGCAAGGTAAATCTGAAACTCCTATTAATCGTTCTAGAGATATCAAATGCTTTAGATGTCAAGGTCTTGGTCATATTGCTAGTCAGTGTCCTAACAAAAAAATAATTATTGTGAATGATGGTGGTGAGGTTGAATTGGAGAGTGAGGAGGAGAATTATGATGATATGCCTGCGTTGGAGGATCCCGATGACGAGGGATATAAGGCAGTCGTTGGAGAGTTGTTGGTGACTAGGAGAGTGTTGAATGTGCAACAAAAGGAAGAGGAAGAAAATCAAAGGGAAAATTTGTTTCATACTAGATGCTTTGTGAAAAACAAAGTGTGTAGTTTCATCATTGATGGGGGTAGCTGTACCAATGTCGCAAGTAGCGAGCTTGTTGAGAAATTGAGTTTGCCTACTTCAAAGAATCCTCAACCCTATAGATTGCAGTGGTTTAATGATAGTTCTGAAGTGAGAGTGACTAGGCGAGTTGTGGTGCCTTTCTCAATTGGGAAATATGAAGATAAAGTGGTGTGTGATGTGGTGCCTATGCAAGCGTGTCATATCTTGTTGGGTAGACCGTGGCAATTTGATAGGAAGGTGACACATGATAGGTTTAAAAATCGTTATTCCTTTACTATGAAAAATAAATCTGTTGTATTGTTACCTATGACTCCAAAGCAAATATTGGAGGATCATTTGCAAAAGAAAAAGAAAGAAGAGGCCGAAAAAAAGAGTGAACAAAAAAGTGAGATGGCCTTAGAAAAAAAGAATGAAAGAAAAAAAGATGAGAAAAAAATTGAGAGGAAAGAGGCCGATAAAAAAATATATATGGCCCAAAAGCGTGAGTTGCGAGAGATTTTACATGTGCATACTCCACCTGTGTTGATTTTCTATAAGGAGATTCTCCTTAACACAAGTGATATAGCCGGAAATCTTCCGAGCAATGTTGTTTCTCTCTTGCAGGAATTTGAAGAATTATTTCCGGAGGATTTACCTCAAGGACTACCACCTTTGAGGGGAATTGAGCATCAAATTGATCTTGTGCCCGGAAGTGCGTTACCGAATCGTCCAGCTTATAGGAGTAATCCGGAGGAAACAAAAGAGCTACAAAGGCAGGTAAGTGAACTTCTCGATAAGGGGTTTGTGCGTGAGTCGATGTCTCCTTGTGCTGTACCTGTTTTGTTAGTGCCTAAGAAAGACGGTTCATGGAGAATGTGTGTTGATTGTAGAGCCATTAACAATATTACCATCAAGTATAGGCATCCTATTCCTAGGCTAGATGATATGTTGGATGAATTGCATGGTTCTAGCATTTTTAGTAAAATTGATTTGAAAAGTGGTTATCATCAAATTTGGATGAGAGAAGGAGATGAGTGGAAAACTGCTTTCAAAACGAAATATGGATTGTACGAGTGGTTAGTTATGCCATTTGGGTTAACTAATGCACCTAGTACTTTTATGAGATTGATGAATCATGTCTTGCGTGCTTATATTGGAAAATTTGTTGTGGTATACTTTGATGATATCTTGGTGTATAGCAAAAATTTGAATGAGCATGTTGAACACTTGAGAATTGTGCTAATCACACTAAAGGCTGAGAATTTGTATGCTAATTTGAAAAAGTGTGTGCTTTGTACAAAAGAACTTGTGTTTCTTGGTTTTGTTGTGAGTGCTCAAGGAGTCAAAGTTGATGAGGACAAGGTAAGTGCAATTTGAGATTGGCCAACGCCTACTTCAATTGGCCAAGTTCGGAGTTTTCATGGTCTTGCAAGTTTCTATAGGAGATTTGGAAAAGACCTCAGCACTTTGGCGGCTCCTATGACTGCAGTGATCAAGAAGAACGTTCCATTCCATTGGGGCGAGGAGCAAAAGAAGTTTTTTGATATCATTAAGCAGAAATTAATTAATGCTCCTTTACTTGTATTACCTGATTTTTCTAATACTTTTGAAATTGAATGTGATGTGTCAGGTGTAAGAATTGGCGGTGTGTTGATGCAAGGTGGACGACCAATTGCATACTTCAGTGAGAAGCTAAGTGGAGCAGCGCTGAATTATCCTACCTACGACAAGGAATTCTATGCCTTGGTTCGTGTGCTTGAAACGTGGAAGAATTATTTGAGGCCAAAAGAATTTGTGATTCATACGGATCATGAGTCTTTGAAACATCTCAAAGGACAACAAAAGCTGAACAAGAGGCATGCCAAGTGGGTGGCGTTTGTGGAGACTTTTCCCTATATTATCAAGTACAAGCAAGGGAAAGAAAACGTGGTAGCAGATGCTCTATCACAAAGGTATGTGCTTCTATCTACTCTGGACTCTAAGTTTTTGGGATTTGAGTATGTGAAGGAGTTGTATGCCAATGATCATGATTTTGGTGAGATTTATGTGTCATGTTTGCATGGTCCGAAGGATAAATTTTTCATGCATGATGGATATCTGTTTAAGGAAGATAAATTGTGTGTTCCTAAATCGTCCATACGTGAATTACTTGTTAGGGAATCACATGGGGGTGGTTTGATGGGGCATTTTGGTGTGGCTAAAACTTATGATACTTTGTATGAACATTTTTATTGGCCACATATGAAGCATGATGTTGAGAGTATTTGTGAGAGATGTGTGACTTGTAGGAAAGCTAAGTCTAAGACACAACCGCATGGATTGTATACCCCACTTCCTGTTCCTAGTGAACCATGGGTAGATATTTCGATGGATTTTGTTTTAGGATTACCAAGATCTAAGAAGGGGAGGGATTCTGTGTTTGTGGTGGTTGATAGATTTTCGAAAATGGCTCATTTTATTGCTTGTCATAAATCTGATGATGCATCTCATGTTGCGGACTTGTTCTTTAATGAAATTGTCAGATTGCATGGCATGCCTAGGAGTATTGTTTCTGATAGAGATACTCATTTTTTGAGTTACTTTTGGAAAACATTATGGTGCAAGCTTGGTACTAAATTACTGTTTTCGACTACATGTCATCCTCAAACGGATGGTCAAACTGAGGTTGTTAATAGGACATTAGGAACTTTGTTGCGTGCTATAATTAAAAAGAATTTGAAGAGTTGGGAAGAATGTTTGCCATTTGTGGAGTTTGTATATAATCGTAGTGTGCATTTTACTACAAATTTTTCATCATTTGAAATTGTGTATGGTTTTAATCCTTTAACCCCGTTGGATTTGATGTCTTTGCCTATGAGTGAAAGGGTTAACATGGATGGTAAGAAAAAGGCGGAATTTGTGAGAAATTTACATGAAAAGTGAAGGCGAACATTGAGAAAAAGAATTTGCAGTATACAAAGCAAGCAAATAAGGGAAAGAAGAGAGTTGTGTTTGAACCAGGAGATTGGGTGTGGTTGCATTTGAGGAAAGAGCGGTTTCCTGAAAAACGGCGCTCCAAGCTTCTACCTAGAGGCGATGGACCGTTTCAAGTATTAGAGCGCATCAACGACAATGCCTACAAATTAGATTTGCCAGGTGAGTATAATGTCAATGCTACTTTCAATGTTTCTGACTTATCTCCATTTGATGTAGGTGATGAACAAGATTTGAGGACAAATTCTTTTCAAGAAGGGGAGGATGATGCGATCATGGATGGCTCGCATGCTGATAAAGTAACTAAGGATCCGTTGGAGATGCCACGAGGACCGGTTACGAGAGGCCGAGCTCAGAAGTTCAAGGAAGCACTTCAATCCTTGGTGTTGAAGTCGCAAGAGGGCGTTGGATTTCTTGATATTCAATTTGGAGGTAGTTATCACCGTATTGAGGTCAAAGGCGGTCAAGAAAGTGAAGAAATTGAAGACCTTGTTCGCAGCCCAGGCGCGCCCGCGCCCTTATTTTGCGAAGAAGAAGCGCGCCCGCGCTTACGGATGCCAAATTGACGAAGAATTGTGCGAGCTCTCGGTGCGCCCGCGCCTTGCCCTGCGCAACAAAGGCGCGCCCGCGCTTAGCCCTAGCACGCCCGCCCCGATATTTTACACACACTGAAGGTGTTTTGTGTGTGTGTTAGGAAACTTTAGGAGATATCTTTGATATCTTTTTGATTTATTTTGCATTATCTTTAAATATTTTGGGTTGTAATATAAATACTACAATATTCATTATTTTAAGGGCAATTAAGATTTCAGATTATTGATTATTCCATACAAAATTCTCTCTAGAATTTTATTAAGCTTTTGCTTACCTAAAAATAAAAATTATCAAAGTTTTCAACTTTGTGGCATTTGTCGATTGATTATCCTCGTGGGTTGTCAGAAACAGGTTTTCTGAAGGTCCTGTTGTGATCAATTGTTTTCTTCGTGATTACTGTTGCTAGTTTCGTTGTAAGCTAGAGGTGGTTAATCCAAAACTTTTTACTTTTTTTCAAGATCGGGCAATTTCTTGATTTCTTTTGTTATTGGATTGAGGGTACGATTTTAATATAGTGTTTTTGCCTTCCATACATTAAGAATTCATATCATTTGGTATCAAAGCCAAGGTTTTGAATCAAGTAAGTATCTATCTTCATCTATCTATGTTCTTCGTGTTCTTCGTTCTTCTATCTTCTATCGGTTTCGGAGTAGACTTCTTGAGTTTATATACTCTGTTTATGCACTGAAACAATAGCATAACAATCAAGGAATCATCAGTCAATAGTTCAGCAACTTCGGAATCCAAAAACAATAGCAAATCACTTCAAATCAAGAGTTCGACGGCATATCGGTATTACTTCGGCGATTCCGAACATATCACTAACAATTCTCACAAATATATCAACTGTTGAAGCTTCAAAACCAACATATCAGCAGGTATAAAGATCAAATCAAAGCTGGAACATCACAAGAATATGATATATCAACCAATCCTCAACCCAACTTTGAGAAAACATAAGATAGAAGCTTAACAACCACACTTTCATATCCAAATCTGATCTCTGTCAAATTCGACTTCTCAAACCTTGATGAACAAAGAAGAAACTTACATCAAATCGAAGGTCGTCTTGCGAGGATTCCAGAACATCTTTCGGAATCGAAAACGGATCACCGTAGCAAAAGATATCGCAATTGAAAAATGAAGAAAAGCTTGGAATTTCTGTTCTCGGTTTTCCTCTGGTTTCTTGATTTGGATTTTCTGAATATTTTGAGGGATTACACGTGCATGCTGAGTTCTCAATATCAAATTCTGATAAGTGAAATAAAAATTGCACTTTAGCCCCTCAACTATGTAATAATTGCAATTCAGCCCTCAAATTCTCAATTTATTCAATTTCAATTCTAAATAATTTAAGAATATTAGAATTTAAATCAAAACCCTAAATATTCCCAAATTAAATATTTTCGGATCAAAATTAAATAATTTTGGGCGTTACAAAAATGGCCACATAAATATACATATATATAAATACCATAATTTTCTTAAAATCTAACCTAAAAATAATATTTTAAGGCTCTTAAAAATCTCATAATACATTTTGGGTGAAAACAACATCTCGTCCGTCCACGGTCCCGCCTACGCGATCATAAAATAAACTTTCTCAAATAAATTCATAAATCACATCATACAGATTTAAATGCCGAAACAATATTTAAAACATTCAAATAAATCAATTAATTTAAATAATCACTCATAAAAACAATTTAACACATTTTCACATTATTATAAAATTATAAAATCCCCTAGTTATGCATGCGAATTTACGTGACGAATTTCTGGGCGTTACAATTACGCTAAAACACTTATACGGATTTTGATTGACTTGTGGACCAATAACTAGCTTATTCAAACCAATTAGAGTGCATTGGATTCCTAACTTAATATTCTTAAGCTAAAACATCTATATGGATTCTGTTAGACTCGTGCATCATTTACAAGCTTATTACAACATATATTGGCATTTGCAATGATCTATACATTGTAAAAGAGTGATGAAGACACCATATTGTCTTAATCTAATCAATTAGAGTCCATTAGAGTCCCTACTTGATAATATTACGCTAAAACACCTATACGGATTTTGATTGACTTGCGGACCAATAACTAGCTTATTCAAACCAATTAGAGTGCATTGGATTCCCAACTTAATATTCTTAAGCTAAAACACCTATACGGATTCTGTTACACTCGTGCATCGTTTACAAGCTTATTACAACATAAATTGGCATTTGCAATTATCAATACATTGTAAAAGAGTGATGAAGACACCATATTGTCTTAATCTAATCAATTAGAGTCCATTGGAGTACCTACTTGATAATATTACGCTAAAACACCTATACGGATTTAGATTGACTTGTGGGAGGAATAATCTGATGGTTGGATAACCATATCAGCGAGCCTAAATGGTGTTGCAGCGGCGGATTCTGTTAAAACCAATTAGAGTGCATTGGATTCCCAACTTAATAATTTTAAGCTAAAACACCTATACGGATTCTGTTAGACTCGTGCATCATTTACAAGCTTATTACAACATATATTGGCATTTGTAATGATCTATACATTGTAAAAGAGTGAGGAAGACACCATATTGTCTTAATCTAATCAATTAGAGTCCATTGGAGTCCTTACTTGATAATATTACGCTAAAACACCTATACGGATTTTTCATTGAGTTGTGGACAATTAACTAGCTTATTCAAACCAATTAGAGTGCATTGGATTCCCAACTTAATATTCTTAAGCTAAAACACCTATACGGATTCTCTTTGACTCGTGCATCATTTACAAGCTTATTACAACATATATTGGCATTTGCAATGATCTATACATTGTAAAAGAGTGATGAAGATACCATATTATCTTAATCTAATCAATTAGAGTTCACTGGAGTCTCTACTTGATAATATTACGCTAAAACACCTATACGGATTTTGATTGACTTGTGGACCAATAACTAGCTTATTCAAACCAATTAGAGTGCATTGGATTCCCAACTTAATATTCTTTAGCTAAAACACCTATACGAATTCTGTTAGACTCGTGCATCATTTACAAGCTTATTACAACATGTATTTGCATTTGAAATGATCTATACATTGTAAAAGAGTGATGAACACACCATATTGTCTTAATCTAATCAATTAGAGTACATTGGAGTCCCTACTTGATAATATTACGCTAAAACACCTATACGGATTTTAATTGACTTATGGACCAATAACTAGCTTATTCAAACCAATTAGAGTGCATTGGATTCCCAACTTAATATTCTTAAGCTAAAACACCTATATGGATTCTGTTAGACTCGTGCATCATTTACAAGCTTATTACAACATATATTGGCTTTTGCAATGATCTATACATTATAAAAGAGTGATGAAGACACCATATTATCTTAATCTAATCAATTAGAGTCCATTGGAGTCCCTACTTGATAATATTACGCTAAAACACCTATACGGATTTTGATTGACTTGAGGACCAATAACTAGCTTATTCAAACCAATTAGAGTGCAATGGATTCCCAACTTAATATTCTTAAGCTAAAACACCTATACGGATTCTGTTAGACTCGTGTGCATCATTTACAAGCTTATTACAACATATATTGGCATTTGCAATGATCTATACATTGTAAAAGAGTGCTGAAGACACCATATTGTCTTAATCTAATCAATTTGAGTCAATTGGAGTCCCTACTTGATAATATTACACTAAAACACCTATACGAATTTTGATTGACTTGTGGACCAATAACTAGCTTATTCAAACCAATTAGAGTGCATTGAATTCCCAACTTAATATTCTTAAGCTAAAACCCCTATACGGATTCTGTTAGACTCGTGCAACATTTACAAGCTTATTACAACATATATTTGTATTTGCAATGATCTATACATTGTAAAAGAGTGATGAAGACACCATATTGTCTTAATCTAATCAATTAGAGTCCATTTGAGTCCCTACTTGATAATATTACGCTAAAACACCTATACGGATTTTGATTGACTTGTGGACCAATAACTAGCTTATTCAAACCAATTAGAGTGCATTGGATTCCCAACTTAGTATTCTTAAGCTAAAACACCTATACGGATTCTGTTAGACTCGTGCATCATTTACAAGCTTATTACAATTTATATTGGCATTTGCAATGATTTATACATTGTAAAAGAGTGATGAAGACACCATATTGTCTTTATCAAATCAATTAGAGTCCATTGGAGTCCCTACTTGATAATATTACGCTAAAACACCTATACGGATTATGATTGACTTGTAGACCAATAACTAGCTTATTCAAACCAATTAGAGTGCATTGGATTTCCAACTTAATATTCTTAAGTTAAAACACCTATACGGATTCTGTTAGACTCGTGCATCATTTACAAGCTTATTACAACATATATTTGTATTTGCAATGATCTATACATCGTAAAAGAGTGATGAAGACACCATATTGTCTTAATCTAATCAATTAGAGTCCATTAATGTCCCTACTTGATAATATTATGCTAAAACACCTATACGGATTTTGATTGACTTGTGGACCAATAACTAGCTTATTCAAACTAATTAGAGTGCATTGGATTACAAACTTAATATTATTAAGCTAAAACACCTATACGGATTCTGTTAGACTCGTGCATCATTTACAAGCTTATTACAACATATATTGGCATTTGCAATGATCTATACATTGTAAAAGAGTGATGAAGACATCATATTGTCTTTATCTAATCAATTAGAGTCCATTGGAGTCTCTACTTGATAATATTAAGCTAAAACACCTATACGGATTTTGATTGACTTGTGGACCAATAACTAGCTTATTCAAATCAATTAGAGTGCATTGGATTCCCAACTTAATATTCTTAAGCTAAAACACCTATACGGATTCTGTTAGACTCTGTAAGGCCCTGAAAATATGAATATTAATTATGGAATTAGAGATTTAAATTTCGTATTTGGAAAATATTCAATTTGGAATTTATGGAAATTAGAGATTTATTCCGAGCCAAAAATATTTAATTTTAGAATTTACGGGTTTTGAGAATTAAAATTCGGGATTCTTAAATTAAAAGAATAAATATTCTAATTGAATATTTGTGGGATTTAAGATTCAAATTCCATGTTCCGAGAATTAAAGGATTTAATTGGAAGAAGAAACTCGAGCAGGGACTGAACTGCAAATATCAAAGTTTCAGGGGCTAAACTGCAAAAATGGGATTTGACTTGTCAACAAGAGATTTATATTACACTTTGCATGTGTATATATTCCCTTCAGCAACAGTAATACTGAGAGAGAGATGGATGAAGGTTCCAAGGACCAATTTGCAATTATTAAGAAATTCAAGGACCAAAGGGCAAAATTCCAATTGTTGGCAAGTGGACTACACGTGGCTTTGTATATATGAATTGCATGTATTCCACTCAGCAAAATGAACGAAGGGAAGCAGAAACATTGAAGAAGAAGCTCTCATGGCCGATTCTTGTCTTCCAATTTTTATAGAACTCGATCCGGCCGATAGAATTTCAAATTGATCGTATGTTTGCGATCACGGCTTTGAGTGCTACACTTTGACGTAAGTTTGGCTAAATTCTACCGTGTTTTAATTTTAAAATGTTGTTAGAATTAAGATTTGATTGTATAAACGTGTTCTAGTATATACGACGATAGCATATTTAAGTCGGTCCGCAAAAAGATCGTCGTTTGGACATGTTTACAGTTTTTGCAAGATTTTAGAGAATTCTGAAATATTGGAGATGGTATTTTCGAAATTGGGCTGATAGATTGAATATATTATGAGTTGTATATGGTAGAAATATTGATGTTAATGTTTTTGGAATTATCGAATTCGAATCGTTACGCCGTCGATTCTCGTTTGTCGAATTTTTGGAAAATGAAAGTGTTAATTTCGAAATTGAAGTGATGGGATGATAGTATTATGAGTTAGATATCAATGTTTGATTGATGTTTAAAGTATTAGAATCATCGGTTTCGAATTACTTCGCCATCGGTTGAATTTTTGGTTAATGGGACAAGATTTGAAGTTGATGAAACCTTGATGAGTTGAAATGAATTTGAGAAGCTAATGAGGAGTTGTATAAACCTTAATTTCAGAACTTGAAGTTGAAGGTATCGAAGTCGAGTTGACGAGTCCGGAATTGATTTGAGCTTGAGCTATAAGTTGGACACAACTAGAGTTGAAATCACAAGAAGGATTGAGCAGAATTCTGGACAGCTTATGTTTGATCAAGTAGTGCGAGAGTTTCAGAGGTTTGAGTTCAGATTAAAGGTATGATTCGACATTAATTCGACAGGTAGAATAACTCGAAAACATGGTGGTTTTCGAGTTTATTAAATCACATACATGCATGATTAGGTGTTTTACTTAATCTTATATGATTCTATGAATTACTTGACTTAGTTGATTGAGTTAATTGATATATGAGTTGTTTTCTTCCAACATGATTTCTTGTTGAGATATATGATGGATAATTTATTTGAGATTGTTGGTTTAGATTATTTTGAAGTGTTGAGTTGTGGTAGATTGATTATAGAGTTGAAAGTAAACCCTTTGAGCCACAATTCTTTCGAAACCTTGAAAACAGAATTGAAAAAAAAATATTGGACTGGTTGATTGACTTTTATTATGTGGCTTAATGCTTTATGTTTCTTATGCATTCATATTGAGCCAAACCTTTGATTTCAGCGGGCAGAACAACCCTTTTTGTTTAGATGTTTTGGGGGCTATACTGCGAGTGGCCTGGGTGTAGAGGTTCATCTAGAGTCAGTATACTCCTTATAGTCGCACCAAAGTCTAGGAGAGTGAGATACGTGACACCACCTCGATTGGCAGAGTTGGTGAGTCGTTACGTGATCTCATCCTCGGGATCCCAAAAGCACAGCAGCAACCCCATGTTTATCAGAGTTGATATACCTATTTTAAAGACATGCATATCATTAGTTTGATTTGATTATGTTGTCTTGAAAGCATATTGTTGTTATATTACATGTATTGCTTGTTATGTTTCTTTTACTGGGAATATCATTCTCATCGGATTTATCCGGCTGTTGCTTTGTTTTGTTTTTGTACTTGGCGATAGGAGGGGCAAGATCAAGTCAGCGAAGACCTGGTTAGCATCAAGAGGGAGAGTTAGTCGTGGGACTTGGTTTAGAAGTCGATTTCAGCATGTCAACCTAGTTATGTTATAACATGTTTAGGTATTGAACTTCATGTATTATTCGGAGAATCAGTGATTGTAACACATGTTTATGGTTTGAATGTTTGGAATGGATTTTGGATTGAGTTGGCTAGTTTATTTCTTGTTTTTTTTGTTCTGGTGCAGGGTACGAAAGGTTTGCTATTTTTGGCAGACCCAGCGCCCTCCCTTTTCGAGCAAACCAGAAAGTTTTTTGTTTTGGCCGCGCTCGATCTGTTGTTTTTAGCAGATCGAGCGCAACCCCTGTTGAGCAGGACAGTAGGCTGAATAGTTGGAGGCACCCGGTCTGCAGTTTTTAATAGACCTAGCGATAAGTTCTTGGTTGAACTAGAGTGAGCGGGGTAGATCGAGTCTGTGTGTATTGATTCCTCGCATGTGTTTAAATTATTTGTTGTTTAATTAATTCCGTGCGAGCATGCTTTATTATTGAAAATTATTTGAATTACATGACTATGTGATTTAAATTTATAAAGCATGATCTACTTGAGATATAATTGTTTCTGTTATCTACTGGTATCCGATTTTCTGAGAGGTTGAAAGGGCACCGCATTGTAGCGATTGAGATATCTTGTGTCCTCAACTTTGATTATCAGATGGGTCCTCGTCGAGTTATTAACAGAAACCCGCTGCCAGTTACTCCACCGAATGAACAAGCTAGTACTGAAACTGTTCAGATGGATGCTACAGCAACTCCTATGGAAACCTTGCTAAAGAGGTTTTAGTCGTTTAATCCGCCTTTGTTGCTAGGTACGAAGAATCCGATTGATTGTGAAAGCTGGTTGGACAACATAGACCAGTTGTTCGATTCCCTTGATTACTCTGACGACCGCCGAACTAGGTTATTCATTCATCAGCTTCGTGGTGTTTCTAACTACGGGTGGATCACGACGAAGATATCCATGGAGAATCTAGGTACAGTTGTTACTTGGTCTCTTTTCAAAATTGAGTTTTATAAGCGGTTTTTCCCTGTTTCGTACCGAAAGGACAAGGGAGCAGAGTTTGTCAATCTGAGGCAAGGGAACTTGAACATTGACGAGTATGTTGCCATGTTCGATAGTCTGTTGCGTTTTGCACCGCATGTCGCTGACAATGAAGAAGCCAAAGCCGATCAATTCATCAATGGCTTGAATCCCTACATCTTCACGTTGGTAAACACTGCTAGGCTTGATAACTTTGTGGATGCCATGAATCACGCAAAGGGAGCTGAAGCGGGTTTGTGGAGACAGAGAGGAAATCAGATGGTACCTCAGTAGCCTAGACAGTCTCAGAACCAACCGTCTCAGCATCAAAATCAGCCACCACAGTATCAGAACCAACAGTAGAAGCATGAAGGTGGAAGCAGTGGGGCAAGCATAAAGGATCATTAAAAAGCAAGAGGGAAAAAGTTCAAGAGGCAGGGGAATAGTTCTTCTAGTTCCAGTGGTTCCAAGAAATTCGGTTCAGGACAGAGTTCTGGATCATCATCTTTGTTTTGCAACAAGTGTGGAGGTAGACACTCATCGGATCAGTGTGTAGGGGTTTTTGGGAACTGCAATACCTGTCAGCAACCGGGACACTTTTCTAAGGTGTGCCCTCAGCTAGTAGAGATCGAGCCCAGAGTGAGAGTTCATCTAGACCTACAGCTCAGCCTGAGAGACAATCTTCTGCAGTTCACTCCTTCCAGCCTCAGCAGCAGAACAGACAGGGAGGTAATCCTAGTGCGAACCAGCCTCCGAGACAGCAGGCACCAGTCTTTGCTTTGACAAAGGATCAGGCTCAGGCAGCATCGGACGATGTTATAGCAGGTAAATGTTTGATTTTCTGTTATTCTGATCATGTTTTGATATATACAGGTTCTTCCCATTCTTTTATCTCTGAGAAATTTGTGTTGATGCATGCTTTACAAACTGAGTTGTTGCCTACTGTAGTAGCTGTTACTTTACCTTTGGGTAGAGGAATTGTTTCTGTCAGATTAGTCAGGAACTGTGAACTCTGTTTTGAGGGAAATTTGTTAGAGTTTGACTGTATTGTGCTTGGGCTGTAAGATTTTGACTGTATAGTTGGTATAGATGTTTTAACCAAGTATAGGGCAACCGTCGATTGTTTTCTGAAGGTTGTCAGATTCAGACCTGAAATGGCAGATGAGTGGAAATTCTTTGGTAAGGGTTCTCGATCTAGAATCCCTTTGATTTCAGTGTTATCTATGACTCATTTGTTACAGAGAAGTGCAGAGGGATTTTTGGTTTATGCAGTTGATGTACTGAAATCTAACCCTGAATTGGCTGATATACCAGTGGTTAGAGATTTTGCGGATGTGTTTCCGGAAGATGTTCCTAGATTGCCGCCTATTCGAGAGATCGAATTCAGCATCGATTTAGTGTCAGGTACTCAACCTATTTCCAAAGCTCCGTATCGTATGGCAATGGTTGAATTGATAGAGTTGAAGGAGCATCTTGAGGATTTGATTGCCAAGGTATCATCAGACATAGTGTATCGCCTTGGGGTGCTCCTGTTCTATTTGTTCGGAGGAAGGATGGTTCTATGTGGCTCTGTATTGACTACCGTCAACTGAATCAGGCTACCGTCAAGAACAAGTATTCGTTACCCCATATAGATGACCTTTTTGATCAGTTGCAGGGTTCTTCTGTCTATTCATAGATTGATCTGAGGTCAGTTTATCATCAGCTGAGAGTTTGTGAGGAAGATGTTCCTAAGACCGCATTCAGAACGAGGTATGGTCATTTCGAGTTTATAGTCATGCCGTTCGGTTTGACAAACGCTCCAGCATTTTTATGGGTTTGATGAACCGTATCTTTCAGCAATTTTTAGATGAGTTTGTGATTATCTTCACCGATGATATTCTTATCTACTTGAAGAACCGTACTGACCATGCAGAGAATTTGAGGATCGTCTTGAAGATTTTGCGAGTTGAGCAGTTGTTTGCTATGCTATCTAAGTGTGAATTCTGGTTGGATCGAGTGGTCTTTCTCGGTCATATTATTTCAGGAGATGGGATTTCTGTCGATCCCAGCATGATTGAAGTGGTTATGAATTGTCCTAGACCGACATCAGCACCTGAGACTACAAAATGACTACAAAACTCCTCCTTCTTCTTCTTCTTCCCAAAATGGAACATACCTCGTGAACCACGAGATCCAGATGAAGTAGTAGGAGTAGAAGAAGACGTAGGTCCAGATTGCACAACAGATTGAGCTCGAGGCTCAAAATATCCACTAGGCTGTCCTGGCATCATCAACTGTGCCCGCCTGTTGCTAGTCTCCACAAGACGGCAACGGTTCACTAAAGTCTCAAAAGATACCAGGTCATCACAAACGACAACCTGAGAGTAGATATCTTGGTTCAAACCTTGTAGAAAGATATCATACTTCGACGCATCACTCTCATTGATATGAGGACGGAAAGGTAACAGATCAAGAAATCGTTGCTGATATTGATCAATAGTCATTGATCCTTGCCTCAAAGTAAGAAACTCCATAGATCGTGCTTGGCAAACAGCCGGAGGAAAATACAATTTCTGGAATTTCCGACAGAATTCCCCCCAAGTCACCTGTCCTCTCTCAGTACGTGCCTGAGCAGCTTTGGCATCCCACCAAAAAACGTGTTCGATCCTCTAGAACAAATTCTAGAACTTCCAATTTCTGATCCTCAGTACAATCGAAAGCACGAAAAGTACTCTCGAGTTTAGACATCCAACTCCTCGCCTGTTCAGGATTCTCGCCTCCCACCAAAGGTTTCGGTCCTACTTGTATGGACTTATTGATAGAGTAGCGACGTCTACCCTCATGATGACGGTGTTGATCATCATGATGGCGGTGATGACGATGATGATGACCACCTCCCTGGCCAACACTACCGTGACTCTCGTCAGCCATATCCTGAAAAGAATTGCACATTAAAATCCCAAATGCGCAAGAATTACTCAAAACTAATTCTAAATCCCAAGTACTAATCCCAAAATCTAAGCATGCTCTAATACCAAAAATGTAGTGACCCTGCATGGTATCACCTACTAACTGGCAACTAATAGCATGCATTAAACTTAATACAACAAAATAACTTAACAGAGTAAAACATGCGGAAACAAAACCATAATTTACATATCAGCTTAGTAACATAATCCAGGCTTAAATCTGTAGTGATACAACCAAATCGAAACAGTAAACATTATACAGCTATATCGAATCCTGCTGTATAAAATCCTCAAGACTCCTGCTCCCTAGTCCTGCCTTGAACTACCAGCTCCGTCCATCCTGCGACCTGCCCCATGGAATAGGGTGTCCACGATAACAACTAGGACGTGAGCGCTAACGCCCAGTACATAGACATGAGTAAACATATGTATATAATGCATGCAACATGATGACTGGTAAAGGGTCATCTGAAAAGTCATGCTCAGTACCGGCGCCACATGAGTGCTGCTACCGCACGGATCAACCTCTGGGTGCAACCACACTCGTCTAGTACACCAGAGTAGACAGACATAAATGCCCCCGCCGTCGCGGTACTCTCAGTGACAGACTATCGAGTATAGAGCTGAGTGGCTCTATAGTCAGGTATAACAAGGTATAGGCTCAACGTGTATATGCACATGACATATGAATATAGAAAGCGGTAAATCATATATCATGTCATATAATAATGCCAAATAAATGCAACATATAAACATGTATACTCGCTAGCAATCTCAGTCAATGTGTACGTAACTCTAGGATTATGCTAAATTCTAGGTTCCAAAACCTTCACTACATAAATTCTATAAGCCTTAACTATGCTAATAAGTACTCCCAAAAGTTAAATAGATTCTCGGACCATACCTTTGTCCGTAGATAGCCCTTTGGAGTCGCTAGTCCCGGATGACTATAACCACACCTTGGTTATTCCAGAACCTCTATTATAACCGATAGGGCCCTCAAGTGTATATCTCACACTATATAACTGAAGAAGGAAACTCGGGAATTCGTATTTAGAAATGAATCTGCGAAGCCCTATTTATAGGCAAAATTCCCGGCCAGGATTGGAACTTCCGATCCAGCTCATTGCGTGCATGCAAGACACGCCAGGATCGGAACTTCCGATCGGGCGATCGGAGCTTCCGATCTTCTCTACGTTCAACACTTGTCAAAACTCGCGGCTGAGTCATCGAGCATTGCTGGCAGCTGGAGATCGGAACTTCCGTTCCTGGATCGGAGCTTCCGATCTCGGTGCTTCCGCTGAGCTTTCGAAGTGGCTGGGATCGGAGCTTCCGATCTCGGTGCTTCCGATCTCGGTGCTTCCGCTGAGCTTCCGAAGTGGCTGGGATCGGAGCTTCCGATCTGGGTTTGGAGCTTCCAATCCGGCCCAAAGTCAAAAGCCCAAATTCTTTTCCGAAGTTCAATAACACTCCGAAATTACTAACCCTTAATCATGTTTAACATATTATTATCTTAAAATGGAACCTGGGTTACTACAAAACCCATTTAAATATCAATTCAAATGAGTGAATTCGCATTTTGGTCCTTGAATTTTCAAAAATTGCAAATCAGTCCTTGAACAAATAAAAATTCAACCCTCGGATTTCATAAACTCTGAAAATCAATACTATTATCTTATAATCTCAATTAGGCTAATTTTGGGGCGTTACAGAATTGATTTCGATCAATATAATAATTAACACGAGGATAAATTGACTAGAAATAGTATTCGATTTCATCGTGCCAGTTTAGCTGCAAACTTAATTCTCACAATTCTTCATGTGTTTGAATTTGATTGGAATTATGAAAAATTAATCCGTCAATATTTGAATAGGTTTAATTGTTCTATAAATAGACCTTTAAACAAGTTAGGAGAATTCACCGTAATTTAAGATTAAATCTGAGTTCAGAATAAGCTACATGTTACAAAATTTGTTCGGCACCTACGTGTGTCGTTGATCGAGCTTTTCTCATATTTGAATTTAATCCAAAATTTTTATTGCATTTTATTTAATTGAATTTTATTTGAAATTTAATTTCTTAGTTAAAAATCTTAAATTTAATCACTTTTATTGGTTAGTCTAGATAAGGTAGGAATAATCATATTTTAGTAATCATATATTCAGTCCATGTGGGTTCGACATCTGGACCATTGTCCACTATATATTACTTGACCTGATACGCTTGCCAGTAGATTTTTATCATACCGATTTAAGCGGTCAAACATCAACACTTAAACTTCCACAACACATTAAAAGTCATTCTTAACATAAAATATCAAAATTTAAACTTCAAATACACAACAAAATTTCCATTTTTCAGAAAATTAAATTCTGCACATGTCTAGAACTTGATTTCTCAAACTTGCTTCTGAATCATATAGAACGACTTCCACTTCACAAAATACACATACTCAATCATTCATCTATCAAATATCTCAAAAAAAATTTAAAATCTCATCAAAATCTTTCACGTAAACTTCAAGAACTAACCATGCTTCATCGAAGTAGCTTATGGAAACACATGCTTTCACGTAAACACATCTTTTTATCAAAATACTTAAAATCTTGAATGGTGGTTTCAAAAGCTTCAAAATCTATCGAGGGAAGTTTCTTCCTTGAAATCTTCAGAATTGGAAGAAAATGGAGAGGGGAAATGATACGTGAGAAAATGGTAAGAGAGGAAGGATAAGTGTAATGCCCCGATTTTATTATAATTGAGTTTAATCGAGATAATCAGAATTTTTAGTGATTGAGGATCGTTTTGATATTTAGCAGGGGTTACTTTGCAACTCTGGATAAATAAAGGACTGAAATGCAAAAGTTGGAATTTATATATTTTATATCTATCGATTCCTCTCTCCCAGAAGCCATGGAAGTCGACTCCTCAAGCTTCTTTTCTGTTTGATTCGCTCGATCCGACCTTTAGATTTGAATTTCGAGTTGAGATTCACGATCACCGCAATCTGATACAGAGTTATACACATAATAAGCTTTCAGCTATCATGTATCTCTAGCACCAATAACATAAAAAGGTTAAAACAAAATAAATTTGTTACCAGCAAATTCAATCTCAGGTGCAATTTCAGTTTGATCCTCTGTATACTTCTGGAACTGTTCTTCATTCAAATTTCCTCTAAATCTTATTCCAGATTTCGCTACACTGATTGTTAGGATGTCTCTTCCCATGTACTGATCTCTAACATACTCTACATTCAGAACCAGACAAATCTGTCTCGGTTCGCTAGAGTTAAGGAACCATTTTCATATCATTCACTTCATATCTGATCTGGAATAGAAATTGAAATGGCAATTGTAATTAACTCACATTCTGTGGCATAACTACAATTTCATTTCTTTTTATCTCATCACCCAACTTCAGTTTTCTTCGCTTTGTCTATGTCTTTAATAGAATATTTCAGTCATCAACCTTTATTCGGACATAAACTTCAAATTCAAGCCATGAATAAACAACTCAATCGTGAGCTTTTTCATCGTTTACAATTCATAGAATCGTAGTAGGCTTGAAACTATAGCAGTACATTCTTCAATATTCAAAATATTCAACTTCTAGATGGTAATTTATTCTTTTTCTCATCGTTCTTATCTGTTGTGGCAAAGAATCGTTTAATCAAACCCTATTCTAAGCACTTACCAACAAATAACTATACCTCTATTCTGTCATAATTTCTTCGTCAAAATCTATCAGCTAGTTGCTCGGTCTTGAAATTGATAAACAGTCAATCTGATACAATACTCATCTATATCTATCAATTATCTGATCAATTAATCAAGTTCTTCAGGACAACTTTTACCTGCAATAATATCTATTCATTTGCTGATATTCCATTCTGTTCCATCAAAAATACTTCATTCAGCTGAGCATACAATTCTTGTTCAGTCTGATCATACCGTTCTATTCAGTCTGGGGTGCTGATGTCACCCAAAAACACTGTTCTCTTCGATTTTGGTTTCTTACATCACCCGGGGAAAATCTTATAAAACCATCAATAAGAAATTCAAAATTTACCAATCAGTAAATCAGGAAATGTAATTCTCACATGCAATTCATCATATCATAAATCAATTAAGGCATAATCATGCAATACTATAAATGCATGTGACTCAGTCTACCCCGGTCAGCTTCTATCTCAGTCCAGAATTTACGCTCTGATACCACCTGTTGTGGGGACCTCGGGTTGCTAATCTCATCTTAGGGCAACTAATGATTAATTAAAACAATTAATCAAACCATTAAAAGAATCAACTGAACAAGAGCAAAAGAAGATTTTTTTTTTCAAGCTGGGTTGCGCTCGGGCGGTTAAAAACAGCCGCTCGAGCGCTCTCTCAATTTTCCTGCATCAAACAGAACTGGACGTGCTCGAGCGGCGGAATTCATCCGCTCGGGCACGACTGGTCTGTCCAGAGTTTTACAGATTCATCTTTTGCGGTCCAATTCTAAACTTTTAATCTCAACATACAAAACTCAACCTGAATCATGGTTGATCAATTTAGGAACATGCATATAATCATATATAAAGTCTCGAGCATATAATCATGCTTTCAATACAGAACATCTTTCGGAATCGAAATCGGACGAACGGATCAAAAGTTACGGCAATTTGAAGAAATCAAAATCATAAGAAAGGAAAAGGTTTCGACCTCTGTTCTCCATTCTGAAACCTTTTTTTGCTTCAAACACGTTTCATTCTGATTAAATTGGATAGATATTGCATAAATTGTAATTTAGTCCCTGAAGTCTTCAGTAATTGCAATTCAGTCCTCGGCCGTCGTTTTAATTCAATTTCAATCCAAAATAATTTAAGAATATTAGAATTTAAATCAAAACTCTAAATATTCCAAAATTAAATATTCTCGGATTAAAATAAATTAAATTCGGATTAATTAAATAATCCTGACCTTTTGCATTCTAGTCCTTCAAATGTCAGTATGTGCAAATCAGTCCCTGATCAAGTTGTATCTTCAAAATTCATCTTCTTTAATTTCCGAAACATGGAATTAAATCTTCAATTCCATAAATATTCAAATCAAATATTTATTCTTTTAATTTAAGAATTCTCGGAATTTAATTCTCAAAATCCGCATATTCTCAAATTAAATATTTTCAGCTCGGAAATTAAATCTATCATTTTCATAACTTCTCAAATCAATATTAGCCCATAATATGGAATTTAATTCTCAAATCCCATAATTACTAATTGAATATTTTCGGGCCTTACAATTCCTCCCCTCTAGGAAATGATTTCGTCCTCGAAATCGTAGTCAAGCCAAATATCAAGTCTGATAGACTGAATGATTATCTGAAGTTATTCTCACTTCAATCATTCAACTCTAATGTATTCAGTTGTACTCTAAGTACTTAATATAATTCTCTCAGTATTCCTCTTGTCTGATTCAAGTACATAGAAGGAATCTATCAATACTTTTTTTACTGTAGATACGTGAAACAATTCAGATTCATTGTATCAAGCTGAAAAGAATAAATCTTTCCCATCGTCAATTCCATCTGACATCTTATTCAATGAAGTTCAATATTCAACTTCATATTCTGAATCTGTAAATGAAATTCTACTTTTTTCTCTATTCTGAATTGAATGATGTTTCAAGAATAACTTTGTCGCTTAACTAATCTGTTTTAGCTTCCAAAGTTATATCTATCATTCAATTACTAATTCTGGTTTTTCTTTTCCGTTTTCATTTCATACAGATTCATCGTAAAATTCGTTGTGTATCTCGAATCAACTCCGATCGGATATCGACAAATCCTATCTGATCTGATGTCATATACCTCGGTAATATCATTACAACACAAAAAAAAATCGGAGTTCTTTTCAATATCATATCATTATCTCAAAATCGGCTCAATAGCTATTACAGGAATTATAATCCTCAAGTGGCAACATATCAAATCAAATAATACCGAATCTGGTATTAAAGTTCTGAGAATATCCTCAATATTTGGAAAATCGACCCAGATAATCCATCAATCAAATTCAACTCTCAGAACATCAGTCAATCAATCGATGCCACATTCTGTCAAATAAATCTAAAGTCTTAATTCGGACAATAGATTTTAATCATTCCTGTACTTTCATCATATCTCTATCTTCTTCACAGATCTGAATAGATAGCTGTTCGTCACATCTCATACAGAGTATTCTACCAAATTCTGATTAGTCTATTCGGACTATCAATTAATCAGAGTATAATATGTTGTAGTCACAGATTTCAAAGTATTCAGAACTATTGATAATCGGTATCATATCAGATAAAAAGTTCATTCTCACAAATTCGATTCATCATCTCTGACTAATCTTCCTATTCAAGGATAATATATTGTACCTTTTCCTCAAAAAGTACTCAATGTCTTCGGATCTTCTGTATTAAAATTAATAGTAAACCCAATGTTTCAATCTAAAACATTATTTCCTGGCTTACTTTTCATTTTGCAATGAATCTAATCACAATTCAATGATTTGTTCATACAGACAGATCATCGTATACAGTAATGTTCATCAGTCTGTTCATAACTACCACCTGTTTACCTCATCTATACTGTTTCATCACGGTAGTTGTTGCAAAATATTCTTTCACAGTATAATCTTGTTTCAATGTTTGGAGTTTCCAAACTAATATTGAACTCATCTGATCAACGATTTTCAACTTCATCAGAAATTCTCTGTACGTTTAACTTCAAAAACGTACTAATTCCGTTACTACTATTCGCTTTATCTTCTGATAAAACAATTATCGAATGAATATTGAATTCATTGTTGTGAAATTCTTCAAATTCGGATCTCTTTTCGGAAATATCAGGCACAATCAAATAATCAATCATAATATAATTCATTCATTCGGATCTGAGGCTTCAATTCATATCTCAATCTGACATTCTGTACTGAATTCTAATCACTTCAGTTTACTTTCTGTGTTGTTTTCATCTTCTGAATAATTTTTGCCTTACTTCCAATCGAAAATTCATTCTGATAGGTAATATATTCATCTGAATATTCAAATCAGAATACACAGAAATCTAAAATCAATTCATCGGATGCCTATTTCATTCCTTATTCCTATCTCCAAATACCGACAATTCATATCATCTAACCCAAAAATCATGGATCATATTCAAATTCTTCTATCAGTTACGAGTCACAATCTTAAATACGCTGAAATATCATCAAATGATCAATAATTCTCAAAATCAAAAGAAATAAATCAAGATTGAGAAAATCCCTCAATCAAGGTCATCCAAAATCAAATCTTCTGGATAACAAACTCTGCAAAGTGAAAACAATTCACTTGCATCACATAACTCAGAACGAGTAAATCAACACAGGCTCTAAACGAAAGCAATGTGCCATGAGAGCCAATCAATATTAAATCATTCAAGAATTATATCTCCAGTTGATGTAATCGATTCAGAATATTCAAAGAAAAGACTCATCTGTAACCAATTGTCATATCATCATTTATCTTCTAAACCTCAAGATTAATATCCAATTCATAATCTCATCAAGTTGGTAATTCATAAATTCTTCAATTATTCAATTCAATATTGAATTCCAGTTCACAACTTAAACTAAAGTCAAAAATCTTACTGGAACATATCTGTAATCTCTATTCATTGGCATACCTATCAATGCTGATTTAGATCTTGAACATATTTCGTGCATCGAATATACTGATTTCGGAATATTTCTGTAATCAAACATCATATATCAAACCGAAATCACAGAATCTTAATTCGAGATTCTATATCATATCATCATATTCATATGCATATCATGTTCCTGTTGATCTAATTTTATCGCTTCTTATCATCATACTGATTGGGTAAATCACAAAATCCAGTGATTCAATAATCTGCAACTATCACTAATCAGTACTTAGGTAAATTCTCACATGAACAATATCATGTTCAGTTTCAGTTCATCGAAGCAATAGTTCTATTCTTCAGTTCAATTCACAAAATCTCTTTTCTGATACAGAGGTAATCATATAATAAGCTTTCAGCTATCATATATCTATTGCATCAATAATAAACAGGTCAAAACAAAATAAATCTGTTACCTGAAATTTCATTCTCAGGTGCAATTTCATTCTGATCCTCTGTATACTTCTGGAATTTAGTAATTGAATAAATTTTTGCACATCTGTCTGACTTGTCCTTACACTATTTGTTCAGATATCCTCTTCCACAAAAAGTGTAATAATTTCTAATATACTCTGCATTCAGAATCAGACTAATTCATCTCGATTCGCTAAAGTTAGAGATTTAGTTTCATATCATTCATTTCATATCTGTTCTGGAATAAAAATTGTAGATAGAGTTGTGAGTATCTCACAGACTCTTGCATGTCTACAATTCCATTCTCTTAACTCATCATTCAGCTTCAATTCTCCTAGACAAGGCTATGTCTTTAAACAAAATGTTTCAGTCGTCAACATTTATTCAGACATAATCTGCGGATTCAAGCCATTAAATAATTCACTCAATCTTGAGCTTTTCATCATCTACAATTCAAAGAATTGTAATAGACTTGAAAATTCTAATAAGGCATTCCTCAAATTCAAAAGATTCAACTTCTACAGGGTATATTTTTCTTTCTCATCAGTTCTATCTGTTGTGGCAAAGAACTATAAACATAATTCTGTTCTAAGCACTTACCAACAATCAACATACCTCTGCCTTTTTATCATTTCTTTATGAAAATCCACCAGCTGGTTGCTAGATTTCGAAGTTGGTATTCAATCAATCTGATCCGATATTCATCTGAATATTTCCGGTATTTGAACAACTAGTCAAGTTCTTCAAGCCAACTGTTACCTACAACATCATCTATTCATTTGCTGATATTCTGTTCTGTTCATTCAGAGATAACTTCATTCAGCTGAGTAATACCGTTCTGTTCTGTTCAATCTGACCATAACATTCTGTTCAGTCTGGCCATATGATTCTGTCAGTCTGGGTGCTTACGTCACCCAAAGAACACTGTTCTATTCAATTATGGGTGCTTACATCACCCGGTAAAAATCATATAACAAAACGGTAAAAATTTCAAAAATTTACAAATCAGTAAATCAGGCAATTGAATTTCAAATATAGATCATGATCACATGCAATTTATCAAATCATCGAATTATCAAATCAAGTAATGCATAATCATGCAATACAATACATGCATGTGACTCAATCTACCCCGCTCAGCTTCTATCTCAATCCAAGAACTTACGCTCTGATACCACCTGTTGTGACGACCCGAGTTTTAATCTCTCATTTAATCAAATTCCAATATTAGACAAGAAACAATGTCTAAACAAAAGAGTAAAAAAAAAAAAAAAAATTTTAAAAAGAGATTGCCCTGCGCACGCGCGGGCATCACCCCTCGCGCGCGCGCCGGCCAATGAGACCGAGGTCTCAAGAGCTGGCTCGCGCGCGCGCGAGTACTTGCTCGCCCGTGCGCCAGCCACTGCACCAAAAAAAAAAATGAAGGGGCTCAACTGCTGTCAAATAGGTTCTATCATGCAATTATCATCTAATATAAGTTCATGCAAAGCCTTCTTCAATATTATAAGCTATCATGCATTCTAACATGATCTCATTACTAGAAATGGATCATAACAAAGCCTTAAAACATAACCATAAGGGCTCATAAACATGCAAGAAGCAATGTTATTCATTCAAGATCAAGCTACACCATGTTGTTTCAAAGGATTTAAACATCTATCAAATCCTAAATACAACAACAAGATAACAACTAGATCATCTACACGTTGTGAAACAAGTAGCTATAACAAGAACATGTTTAAAGCTCAACTCTACATCATGACAGCTCACTCAACCATCTAACTCGGATCATCACGCTATATCTTCAACCCTTGGTCGTCAAGATTGCCTTTGTTCTGCTCCATTCCCTCCTATTGCCATGACACATACAACATAACAATAGCCGGATAACTCCGGTGAGAAATATATTTCCCAGTAAAAGCAACTAAACATGCATATTAAACATATATCAAGATCATGATATAAAAGTAAATACAATGCATGTTTTCAAAACAAGGTTCATTTCATCATTCATCGGTTGGGATCCCGAGAAGTAGATATCATAACTAATCCACCGACTCTCCCGCTCGAGGTGGGGTTACTTATCTTTTTTCTCTAGACTTTGAAGCAATCATATATGCAAATCAGACGCTAGGCTAAAACAACCACCCAGGCCATACATATACGATTCCTCAAATCGTCTATTCGAACGTTTCCGTTCATTTCAAAATCAAGGAATAAGTCTTCAAGATGAATGCAACATATATCATCATCAAAGCATTCATTATATCAAGAACTTATTCAATAACTCAAAGTAAAGCACATAAGAGCAATTAAGCAAACAAGTATGTGATTTAGGGGAACTCGATACAAACCATCTCGAGTTGTAATCCCAATCAAATAGTAGTCTACTTTTACCTTCGTATTTTGTCTGTTCTGAATTCTTCAACCTCAAAACATGTACATTAATCTTCGTTCAATTCATTCCTTTCAGAATCGAGTTAAAATCATCAACACATCTTCAATCAATCATTGCAACTCTCAAGTGAACTTCCTCGGTTCACAATTCGACCTCTGGAGTTGATTGAGCTCGTAACACGTCTGACATGTAAAGATTATCATGTAACAAAATCAGTATACAATCTCAAGATCATTAGCTCAATCGTAGACTATCAGTATGGTTTCAAAACATAACCAATTATCGTAACGATTGACAATCGGGAATCGTTACGGTATCGAATTCATTTCTAATTTCAACTCCATTCTTACGGCTTTTCATATCCGTTCATTGTCATTCAACTCTTCAAACCAACAACTATTATCATAAACATATCAAAGAACATCTTATCTCAAAAATCAGCTATCAAACTTGTCTCAAAACACAACTCGACGGCGTAGCGATTAAAAATCGGTAACCGACGACATATCGAAACCATTTTCAATTTCAATTATGGTTTCTCATCAACATATCAGCAACATAAAATCATATTCTCAGCATATCAGAAGCATACATTCGAAATACATGCTGTAAAAACTCATTGGAATTCATACGGCATCAAATAACTGATTCGACATCGATACGGAACTACATAATTCAATAGAAAGCCATATTCATGCTCAACATCTGATCTCTACAATATTTCAATCTTCAAACCATACCAAAGTAATCAGAAACTTACATCAAATCGAAGTACTCGTCGCAAGGATTCCAGAACATCTTTCGGAATCGAAATCGGACGAACGGATCAAAAGTTACGGCAATTTGAAGAAATCAAAATCATAAGAAAGGAAAAGGTTTCGACCTCTGTTCTCCATTCTGAAACCTTTTTTTGCTTCAAACACGTTTCATTCTGATTAAATTGGATAGATATTGCATAAATTGTAATTTAGTCCCTGAAGTCTTCAGTAATTGCAATTCAGTCCTCGGCCGTCGTTTTAATTCAATTTCAATCCAAAATAATTTAAGAATATTAGAATTTAAATCAAAACTCTAAATATTCCAAAATTAAATATTCTCGGATTAAAATAAATTAAATTTGGATTAATTAAATAATCCTGACCTTTTGCATTCTAGTCCTTCAAATGTCAGTATGTGCACATCAGTCCCTGATCAAGTTGTATCTTCAAAATTCATCTTCTTTAATTTCCGAAACATGGAATTAAATCTTCAATTCCATAAATATTCAAATCGAATATTTATTCTTTTAATTTAAGAATTCTCGGAATTTAATTCTCAAAATCCGCATATTCTCAAATTAAATATTTTCAGCTCGGAAATTAAATCTATCATTTTCATAACTTCTCAAATCAATATTAGCCCATAATATGGAATTTAATTCTCAAATCCCATAATTACTAATTGAATATTTTCGGGCCTTACATATTTTATGTTTTTTTATGAAAATTTCAGTGTGTGCATGCAAGGTATCGATTGTGATGTTGAAGGTTTCATGTTTTGTTCTTGTTCATGACATTCCCTTACGTTTTTGTGCATGGGAATGGTCGAGGTGGCTGCTCAACATCTGGGGGCATGTCTTAGGGTCCCTAGGGTTGAGTGGTTCAAGTGGTTTGAGCCAAGGTTGGTCTGAACCGAAACAATATCTTCTGGTTGCATAGAAGGTCGTAGTTTGAGCGGTTTTGGGAGAATGGTTCGTGTGCACTGTATAGGACGGGTTTGAGGGTGATTCCAATTGGGTTAGAACCCCAAGACATAGAGGAAGTTATATCAGGTAGTTCTCTAGCCAGTGATGGTCGGATTTTGGCGGCCGAACGGCCGGAAGTCCGGCGTCGCGCGCAGCGCGCGAGCAGAAATTAGGCAGATTTTGTTTTGGTTCGTTCTCCTTCGTTAGGACTCCGTTTGGGCTGGTTTTTAGCTTTCTGGAAATGTCTTGAAGTCTTCTAGGTGTGGGTGGTGGTTCTCTGGCCATTTGGTGGCCGAAATAGGACAGCTGATGCCTCTGAACAGAAGCTGGTCGCAGTCGAAAGTAAGGAACAAGAGGGAAACAGGTTTAGGGTTTTGGGCAGGTCCGGGTCGGGTCTTGGGGCCTGGATCGGGTCTGGTAATTTTTGGGTCGGTTCAGGTTGGTTTTGGACCGGGTTAGGTGGGTCGGGCTCGAGTATTTTTAATTTTTACATGTTTAAGGTTTTAATTGGTTTTTAGGCCAATTAATTAGAAATAAAATTATTTGGGCTTCCAAATAATTTTATTTTGGGCTTTAAATAATTTATTTAAGTTAGCCCAATGATTTTTATGGGCTTGGGAGCCCATGGGAATTTTTGGGTCAGTCAGAGGATTTTTGGGCCAGTCTAGTGTCTTATTGGGTTTATTTAAGTTAATGGGCTTAAATATTTTTATTTAGGCCCAGTTAAGTACAAAGGGTAAGAAACGTTCTGCCCCATCCAAGAAAACCGGACCCGAGAAAAAAAACAAGACAAAGGCTTCAAACGTGGAAAAATCCAAGGATATTTGCCATCACTGCAAGAAACCCGGTCATTGGAAACGTAACTGCAAGAAATATCTCGAGCAGTTGCGAACTGCGAAGGGTATGTTTTATATTGAAATAAATGTTTCACTTAATACTACTTCTTGGGTATTGGATACCGGATGTGGATCTCACATTTGCAATGATTTTCAGGTGATGACAAGAAGTCGCAAGCTTAGGATGAGTGAGACCCAGCTGAGGCTCGGAAATGGTTCTCGAGTTGAAGCCAAAGCTGTGGGAGACATTTGTTTAATTTTGCAGAATGATTTTAAGTTATTTTTGAGAGATGTTTTATATGTGCCATATTTGGTTAAAAACATTATTTCTATTTCTATGCTTGATAGAGATGGTTTTTCTTGCAATTTTGTGAATGAGATTTGCAATATTTACAAGAATAAATGTTTAATTGGATGTGGACAACTTGAAAACAATCTATATAACTTAAAATTAAAAGACGTTCCAATTAATTATGTTGATAAACCGGTAACAACAAATAAAAGGAAAATTGATAATCAAAACCCGGCAAAACTTTGGCATGCTAGGCTAGGTCATGTTTCCTCAAGGAGGATGAACATGCTAGTTGGAGAGGGCATGTTTGATATGTTTGATATTAACTCTCTACCTACTTGTGAGTCCTGCCTAAAAGGAAAAATGACTAAATCTTCTTTCAAAGGAAAACCTGAGCGTAGTCAAAATCTATTGGATTTGATCCATACAGATGTTTGTGGACCATTTAGTATTGATACAAAATTTGGTCACACCTACTTCATTACCTTTACTGATGATTATTCTAGGTATGGGTACTTATATTTGATGAAATATAAGTCTGAATCATTTGAAAAGTTCAAATAATTCAAGGCTGAAGTAGAAAACAAACTAGATAAGAGTATTAAAGCACTTCGATCAGATCGAGGTGGAGAATACTTAAGTACCGAGTTCTTGGATTATCTAAAAGAGAATGAGATTCTCTCTCAGTGAACTCCTCCTATGACACCTCAGCTGAATGGTGTTTCGAAGCGTCGCAATCGAACCTTGTTGGACATGGTTCGATCTATGATGAGCTTCACTGAGCTCCCACCTTCATTTTGGGGCTATGCTCTTGAAACGGCGGTATTGTTGTTGAACAACGTCCACACTAAAGCAGTGGACAAAACACCATATGAGTTATGGAATGGCAAAGCTCCTAAGTATTCGTACTTGAGGATTTGGGGATGTCCTGCTTACGTGAAGCAGACAGTGGGAGATAAGTTGGATAGTCGATCCACCTTATGTTATTTTGTAGGGTATCCGAAGAATTCAATCGGATATTATTTCTATCATCCTACTGAAACAAAAGTGTTTGCTTCAAGAAATGCTACCTTCTTGGAGAAGGAGTTCTTATTGGATAAGAAAGGCAAGATGATGGAACTCGAAGAAATTCGAGAAGAACCCGAGATACAAAATAACGATCCTATACCTCAAGAATCATCACAAGACACGCCTATAACTAGAAGATCCGAGAGGACTTCTAGGCCTCCTATTAGATATGGTCTTCTTCTTGAAGGGGATCAAAGTGAACCCGACATTGGATGTGATCCGAGAAACTTCAAGGAAGCAATTTTTGATGCTGATTCGAACTTATGGCTTGAAGCTATGCAGTCGGAAATAGACTCGATGCATGCAAACCAAGTTTGGTCTTTAGTAGATCCTCCCGATGGAATAGTTCCAATAGGGTGTAAATGGATCTACAAGAGAAAGCTTGGGCCTGATGGTAAGGTACTGACCTACAAGGCACGATTGGTTGCAAAAAGTTATACTCAAAGACAAGGAGTTGACTATGATGAAACCTTTTCACCAGTCGCAATATTCAAGTCCATAAGAATCCTTATTGCCATAGCAGCTTGGTATGACTACGAGATATGGCAAATGGATGTGAAGACTGCATTTCTTAATGGAAACATTAAGGAAGAAATCTATATGATGTAGCCCGAGGGATTCACATCCATGGGAAGTGAGCATAAGGTATGTAAGCTTCAGAGATCGATCTATGGTCTCAAACAGGCATCAAGAAGTTGGAACCAGAAATTTGATGAAACAATAAAGGACTTTGGTTTCATCAAGAACCCGGAGGAACCGTGCGTGTACAAGAAAATAGTTAAGGATGCTGTGACATTCTTAGTACTTTATGTTGATGACATCTTACTCATTGAGAATGATGTAGGGATGTTGCAGTCAACAAAGATATGGTTGTCAGGTAGATTCTCGATGAAGGATTTGGGTGAGGCGTCCCATATTCTAGGGATACAGATCTATAGAGATGGATCTAAGAGAATGATAGGACTTACTCAAGCTACCTACATCGACACTATATTGAAAAGGTTTTCAATGGATGAGTCCAAGAGAGGACATCTACCTATGTGTGATGGAGTCTCTCTATCCAAGTCTATGTGTCCCAAGACTGACGAAGAGATAGGGAAAATGACACACATACCATATGCGTCAGCCATAGGGAGTATCATGTATGGGATGATATCTACCAGACCGGATGTGACATTTGCTCTGAGTGTCACGAGCAGATATCAAGTCAATCCCGGTCAAATGCATTGGAAAGCCGTGAAGGATATTCTTAAGTACTTGACAAGAACTAAGAATGTATTCATGGTTTATGGAGGAAGAGATCTGAAATTGGAAGGCTATACCGACTCTAGCTTCCAAAGTGATGTGGATGACTCGAAGTCAACCTCTGGATTTGTGTTCATGCTCAATGGCGGTGCTGTCTCTTGGAAGAGTTCCAAGCAGGACACCACAGCGGATTCCACCACTGAGGCAGAATACATTGCGGCATTAGCTGCTGCTAAAGAGGCCGTTTGGATGAGGAATTTCGTCCAAGAGTTGGGCGTTATTCCTGAAGCTGTTGGTCCAGTCCCGGTGTACTGTGACAACACGAGTGTCGTTGCTCAGGCAAAGGAACCAAGGTCTCATCAAAGATCCAAACACGTACTGAGGAAATACCATATCATCTGGGAGATCGTGGAAAGAGGAGACATCACTGTCGAGAGAGTGGCCTCTGCATACAATATCGCTGATCCACTTACTAAGCCCTTGCCAGGACCATTATTTGACTAACATCGCAAAGCAATGGGACTACGTAGTATAACTAGTTGGCTTTAGGGCAAGTGGGAGATTGAAAGAGTTGATGCCCCGTTAGCCAACTTGTGGCTAAGGGCTTTGAGAGTCTCTTTTTGTAAACAATCTTTGTTTAATATAATATACGTTCTTTAAATGACGTTCACTTTATCTTATTATTATATAACGATATACTATTGCTATTTTGATAAAAACCTTGAATATACTAAAGTAAGATGAGATAGTGAATATAGAGAGATCACTATCATGAAACACATCTTATGTTCACTATATATTCTAAACAGTTTCTAGTCAATTGAGTCGTCCACAAATAAGGAAAAGGATCGCTCGAGATTGAGACTAGCATTTGCGATGCCGAGTACCATGTTTCATTGGTATGGAACATAGAGATGTTCGAAGCATGCAAATGGATATTCATATGATGATTGATCGAACTACCCTATTCGGACTTTCCAAGGATTCACCACATACTTGCGAGTGTGGATATCCTATGCAATCTGAGGAGATATTAGTGTGACAAAACTCTGGCCAAAGTACATGATGTGCTTTAAGAAATGGTTTCTTAGTAGCACATGCGATGTCACTATTTGATCTTCAAGATGCATTGCATAGTTATCGAATCTCGAACGACTTTCGATTTACCAATGGTTGTTGATTTGATCGGGATATATGGTTGAAGGGACCGTACTGTGCGCTAACCAAAATCTACTGGTTCTTGCAGGCACTATCAGTGATACCTAGGGAATCATGGGGCGATGTTGCTAGACGCTCTTACCATGATTCGATGGGCAAGTCGGAAATTGTTGTTCCGAGTCACAAGGAGTTGTGAGCCCACAGCTAGCTGTATCCCTGAACCATTGAGGGTCACACAAGTAATGGATTTCTAATCCCCGTTGAGATAATTAAATTTAAAGAGTTAAATTTAGTGGAATAAGAAGTAGGACTTCTTATTTAAAAGTAGAGGGAGTAAGATTTCCTAAAATGACATATTGATGGACATTTTTGGAAACCACTGAATTCGGATTCAGAAAATTTGTCTTGACTTTAAAAGATGCAGAAATGGTTTCTGTGCACATTGGTGAAATTGGTTTATCAATCTGAGTCACGATGAATTTTATATTAATTTCTGAACATGCGGGCTTTGCTTGTCAGGCTTGAACTTATGACTAATGGGCCCTAAGCTGTTAGCCGCCCACATTATAAATAAGTTATTGCAGTACAGAAATTGATACAATCACAGGCATAATTTTCAAAAACCTAGAGCCTCCTCTCTTAGGGTTTTCGGCCGCCCCTCTCCCCTACTGTGTTCGAAAATTCAGTCTGCAAATTTTTGAATTTGCAGTCTGATTTAACAGATCAAATCTGTTATTTCTCTTCGTAAAAACTTCTGATAGACTTTTTAGTGCAGTCTATCAGAGGGATTAAACTTCTGTTCGTGGACCTGATTGAAGAAACGTTCGTTCATCAGTTCCTGGGATATACAACAAGAGCAGTTTAATCTGTTGGTGTCCATAATCTCATTTCGAGATTTTAAGGTAAAATTTACATTGTTTAAATTTTATGTTATCAATTTTAATCGTAGGAATTTGATACCCATATGGAATCGTTCCATATAAAAATTTTAAAACTTCCGCTGCACCGGGTATCACTTTCTTTTTCGATCCGAAGAACGACCGTTTTCCAACAATTCATGACGTCACCTTGCTGACGTAATTGATGACGTAAGCCCTAACCCTGTTCGGATCCTCCGATCCCACCGACGGAGCCTCCGAATTCCAGTTCGGAGCGTCCGAACTTGCTGAACTAATTCAACTAATTCGAGTGTTCTGAATCCATTTCTGAAGTCCGTTATCCCAACAGGAACTTACTTAATCATGTTTTACTTAATCTAGACATGATCACGTGATTAATTACTCATTAATCACTAATTAGAAATGTGGGTTACTACAAGCAGTATTCGCAGCAGCGCCAGCAGCCGCATCAGTCTCAAAGACAGCCTACTCAGACTCCTTCTCGGGGTCATTCTTCTTTGAGGCCACGTACCCAGGGTCAGGTCTTTGCGATTAACCAGGAGCAGGCAGAGGCTGACAGTGATCGGATGACTGCAGGTATCTGTAGTTTATGTGGTTTTTCTGCATATGTTTTGATTGATACCGGTGCATCGCATTCTTTTGTCTCAGCACGTTTTGCTAAGAAGTATAGATTGTCATTTATTCCTTTAGACGTGTTGCTAGTGGTTTCTACTCCTATGGGGAGCGAGGTTTTAGCCAAGCGTCTAGTTTTGGGTTGTGTTTTGGATTTTGAGGGACATCAGCTTAGTGCTAACCTAATGATTCTAGCGATGGAGGATTTCGATTGCATCATTGGGATAGATCTATTGACTACCTACCGAGCGATAGTGGATTGCTATCAGAGGTTTCTTCAGTTTCATCCAGAGGATGACGAGTCATGGTATTTCTATGGTGAGGGAGCGCGACCCCCAATGCCAGTGGTTTCAACTCTGAAGGCACGACGTGCTTTAGAGTCTGGCGGGAAAGGCTACCTTATCTACGCCATTGACGCATCCTTAGGAGAGCCAGATATCCAAGAGATACATGTGGTTCGTGACTTTCCAGATGTGTTTTCGGAGGAGATTCCAGGTTTGCCACCAATAAGGGAGATTGAGTTTGGCATTGGGTTAGTGCTAGGGACTGCACCGATTTCCAGAACTCCTTACCGATTGGCACCGTCAGAAATGAAAGAGCTGCAGAAGCAATTGCAAGATCTTCTTGATAAGGGTTATATTCGACCTAGCGTTTCGCCATGGGGAGCCCCAGTACTGTTTGTCAAGAAGAAGGATGGTTCGATGCGGTTGTGTATTGACTACCGTCAGTTGAATCAGGTGACAGTGAAGAATAAGTATCATCTTCCGCGAATAGATGATCTCTTTGATCAGTTGCAGGGTACTTCTGTCTATTCGAAGATTGATCTTCGGTCTGGGTATCATCAGTTGCGAGTTCCACAGGAGGATGTTCCTAAGACAGCATTTCGTATGCGGTATGGACACTATGAGTTTCTAGTGATGCCGTTTGGTTTGAAGAATGATCCAGCTGTTTTTATGGATCTGATAAACAGAGTTTTCCGCGACTTTCTGGATAAGTTCGTGGTGGTGTTCATCGATGACATTTTGGTGTATTCTCGCAGCATGGATGAGCATGCCTACCATCTCTATACTGTACTGTAGGTCTTGAGGGAAAGACAGTTGTACGCGAAGATGAGTAAGTGTGACTTCTGGATTGACCGAGTTGTGTTCCTTGGTCATGTCATTTCTCAAAAGGGCGTATCTGTTGATCCTAGCAAAACAGAGGCTATTTTGAATTGGTCACGACCGACTATATCTTCTGAGATTCGTAGTTTCCTTGGTCTAGCAGGATACTATCGTCGTTTTGTGGAGAATTTCTCTCAGATAGCTAAGCCTTTGACTCAGTTGACGAAGAAAGACGTTTATTTCTTTTGGTCTGATGCTTGTGAAGACAGTTTTCGTGAGTTGAGACGTCGTCTGACGATAGCTCCAGTTCTTGCTTTACCGTATGGATCAGGTGGTTTTGTAGTCTTCACCGATGCTTCTCTCCAGGGTTTGGGGTGTGTGTCTCAGAATGGCCACGTGATCGCTTATGCCTCCAGACAGCTGAAAACTCACGAGGAGAACTATCCTGTACATGATTTAGAGCTTGCAGCCATTGTATTTGCTCTTAAGATATGGCGTCACTATTTGTACGGATAATGATTCAAGATCTTCACCGATCATAAGAGTTTGAAGTATCTGTTCTGTAGTAGCCCGTACCCGAAATTAGTGATTAAGTATTAATCAATTCATTAATCCTACTAATTAAGAGTAAAAGTGATTAAGGGAACTCTTAATGGGTTAACGGAGTCCGGAATTGGATTCAGAACACTTGAAAATGGTTTGAGGGTCATCGAGTTCGGAGGCTCCGAAGTCAAGGTTCGGACGGTCCGAAGTCAGGGTTCGGACGATCCGAAGAGTGGTTCGGATGCTCCGAATGTGCTGCCGACAGTCGTCATGGATGACGTCATCATGCTGACATAAGCTATGATGTAATATTGGGTTTGGACGACCCGAAGTCGAGATTGGACGGTCCGATCGTGTTCGGACGCTCCAAAGTCCAGTTCGGACGATCCGAACTCCGTCTATAAATAGGAGGGCCGAGATTCAGATTTAGACGCACCAATCACCTCTTCTCTCTCAATTTCTTAGCCTTCCAGCTCAGATCTAGGGAATTCTAGGCGTCCCATCGGGAATCTGGAAGTGGCATAGCGATCCAGGCGTCGTAGCGGAGCTGTGGCCTAGTTTTGAGGCACTCGACAGCAAAGGGCTAACGACAGACGAAGGTATAGCTTTTGCTTCCTAAAAATATTTAGGAGTATGCTTTAGCTTAGTTAAGGCTTTTAGAGTACTATAATGATAGTAGTATCATTTGGCAGTGTAGAGCAGACTATAGGCGTGGACCTAGAGTTGGTAGAGCTTGCACTGATTTGAGGTACGAAAGTAATGTTCGAGATATCCTAACTGAATATGCATATATTATGTGACTGCATGATTTATATGTCATTGATTTATGCTGCATTCATTTTCATACTGAGCTATCTCCTTCGAGATGTTTGTTAGTAGGGTTTTTCCCTATCCTGTTAGTGGTTGGACTTCCATCGATTTGGGTCCGGCATATCCACTGGTATTATGGTATGGGAGCCACCTCCTGAAGCGACGGCACAGCGTGCTACATACCAGGGCCCGGTCTATCTCTGTTATCTGATCCTTGACCTCGAGTTTATAGGGAGTTCACTTTGCATGCATGTATACTCATACTCTCGTGTTGAGAGTTTTATGCTCACGTCTCGTACTCTGTGTTTCTGGACACCCTATTCCATGGGGCAGGTTTGCGATTGGACGAGGCGGGTGGATCCAAGAGGGGCTAGGCAGTGGTTGGCCAACTGGAGCTTCGTCTAGGTTTTATTTCTGTTGTTTTGGGTTAATACATCTATTCGATTTGGTTGTAATATTTGGATAAATTACAGATTCCTTTCCTTGGGATTGTATTTATTTATGGTTTCCGCAAGTTTATTCTGATATCTGTTTTATTAAGTTAATTGCATGCCTAAGTTCTGTTTAGTAGGTGATCCGGGTAAGGGTCACTATATTTATGGTATCAGAGCATGCAAAAGTATTCTTGGGATTTAGTCTCATCATGAGGTATTTTTGTAGATGGCCAACTACGATGATGAGAGTAGCCACGGAAGTGGAGGCGGTCGTTGGGGCGATGCCGACCGAGAGCGTCGTCGAGAATGGCGTCATCGTCATCATGACGACGAGCGTTTCTCTGTTCGTCGATTCTTAGCTATGGGTCCTAAGCCCTTAGTTGGAGGTGAGTCTTCGGAGGATGCGGAGAACTGGTTAGACCGCATGGAGACGACTTTTTAGACTTTCCACTGCACCGAGGAGTAGAAGATGGAGACTCTGGGTTATCTTCTGGATGGACGTGCGCGTAGGTGGTGGAGGTTTACTTCTGCACCCTTTATTGCGGCGAGAGGAGTGGCCACCTGGGCCGAGTTCCGCACAGCTTTTCAGAAGCTTTATTTTCCTCCTGCACTCCGTCAGTCGAAGGTGGGCGAGCTACTGAGTCTGCGACAGGGAGCCATGTCTATCGATGAGTATCAGCAGAAGTTATTTGATCTGTTATCCTATTGCCCCGAGATTGCCGACAGCTCCGAGATGAAGTATAATCTGTTCCTTCAGGGCCTTAACCCTGAGATCCATGACCGTGTGGCGGTTGGCGACGACATGTCCTACGAGGGTTTGGTGAGCCGTTGTCACCAGGCGGAGGACAGCATTCAGCGGAACAGGTCTTTCCCTCAGTCGAGACCTGCTAGTTCTTTGGGTCCCCGTGTCCAATCTTTTAAGAAGTCTGGATCTACTTCTTCCTCGGGTTCTGGAGGTGTTGTCCGTTTCGGTAAGAAGGACAAGTGTGATCACTATGGGAAGAACCATCCATCCGACAAGTGTCGTAGAGCTTCTGGAGCTTGTTTCCGCTGTGGAGAGACTGGTCATATCCGGAGGGATTGTCCACTATCTGGGGGAGGCGGTTCTGGTTCTGGTTCTGGTTCTCAGGCCACCGTTCAGCAGAGGTTGCAGGGACAGCCTGCTGGGAGTTCTCATTTGAGGCCATGAGCTTCTGGCCAGGTGTTTGCCCTGAGACATGATCAGGAAGTGGATGAGAATGAGAAAGTCATCGCAGGTACATTTCTGCTTTATGGTATACCTGCTCTTGTACTTATTGACACTGGTTCATCTCATTTCTTCATTTCTGCATGTTTTGTTAAGAGGCATAAGTTATTATGCATTGCACTAGATGTAGTGATGTCTGTTTTTACTCCGACGGGCCAATCTTCTTTGGCTAAGCGTCTAGTGATGGGTTGCCCTTTAGAGTTCGAAGGAAACATTCTGTTAGCGAATCTCATGGTCCTGGCGATGGACGACTTTGATTGCATTCTAGGAATAGATATGTTGACTACCTATCGAGCTTCACTGGACTGCTATCAAAGATTAGTACACTCTCATCCGGAGGGGTGTGAGAGCTGGTTTTTCTATGGAGAGGGAGCGCGACCCCCGATGCCTTTGGTATCAGCTTTGAAAGCCTGTCGAGCTCTAGAGTCTGGCGGGGAAGCCTACCTTATCTATGCAGTTGATTTGTCCGCTGAGAGCATTGGGATAGAGAGTATTCCTGTTGTGGATGAATTTCCAGATGTTTTTCCTGATGAGATTCCGGTTTTTCCTCCTGTTAGGGAAGTCGAGTTTGGCATAGAGTTGATGCCGGGTACTTCGCCTATTTCTCGAGCACCGTATCGTCTGGCTCCGTCAGAGATGCGTGAGTTGAAGAATCAGCTACAAGATATTTTGGACAAGGGGTACATTCGTCCTAGTATATCTCCTTGGGGAGCTCCTGTTCTCTTCGTGAAGAAGAAGGATGGGTCGATGCGGCTGTGCATTGACTATCGACAGCTGAATCGAGTCACTGTGAAGAACAAGTATCCATTGCCTCGTATTGATGACTTGTTTGATCAGCTGCAGGGCACTTCAGTTTACTCCAAGATTGACTTGAGATCTGGTTATCATCAGTTGAGAGTCCGTGATCAGGACGTAGTCAAGACTGCATTCCGTACTCGCTATGGGCATTACGAATTCTTAGTGATGCCATTTGGTTTGACTAATGCGCCGGCTATGTTCATGGATCTGATGAACCATGTCTTCAGAGAGTATTTGGACAAGTTTGTCATGGTCTTCATTGACGACATCTTGGTGTATTCGCGTAATACGGAAGAGCATGTTTCTCACTTGCGGTTGGTACTGCAGACTCTTCGGGATGAGCAGTTGTACGCCAAGCTGAGCAAGTGTGAGTTCTGGATGGATCGAGTGGTCTTTCTTGGCCATATCATATTCAGGGAGGGGATTTATGTTGATCCAAGCAAGATTGAAGCGGTACTTAATTGGTCGCATCCGACGACAGTTGCTGAGATCCGTAGTTTTCTGGGTCTAGCAGGGTATTATCGTCGCTTCATTCTGAACTTCTCTCAGTTAGCTTGACCTTTGACGCAGCTTACCCGCAAGGGTATAGACTTCGAGTGGTACTCCGAGTGTGAGGAGAATTTCTGTGAGCTTCGACGGCGGTTGACTTCTGCGCCGGTGTTGGCATTACCGTCAGGATCTGGAGGGTATGTGGTATACACTGATGATTCTCTTCACGGGTTAGGTTGTGTTCTGACTCAGAATGGGCATATGATCGCATACGCTTCTAGATAGCTAAAGCTTCATGAGGACAACTACCCAGTCCATGATTTGGAGTTAGCAGCCATTGTGTTCGCTTTGAAGATCTGGCGTCATTATCTGTATGGCGAGAAATTTGAGATCTTCACCGACCATAAGAGTCTCAAGTATTTGTTCACTCAGGCAAAATTGAACATGAGGCAGAGACGTTGGATAGACTTTCTTAAGGACTATGATTGCGAGATTAAGTACCATTCGGGAGCTGCTAATCTCATCGCTGATGCTTTGAGTCGCAAGGTGCGACTATCCGCACTTCAGATTTGTTCGATGTCTAGTGATATCAGTGACTGTTGTACTTCAGGTTATACCTTCAAGCATAAGAAGGTATCCAGATGTTTGCAATATTATCTGAGCCAGCTTTGTATTCGCGGATTCGAGATGCTCAGATGTCTGATTCGAAGACCCAGCGTTTAGCTCGTCTAGCTAACGAGGGTAGCTCGTCTGGATTTCATTATCAGTCAGATGGCTTTCTGTGTTTGTTTGGTAGACTGGTGATTCCGCAGGATGAAGAGTTGCGAGAGGAGATTTTGTCTCAGGCACATCGCACTAAGTTGAGTATTCATCCTGGGAGCAACAAGATGTACAAGGATCTACGTACTCGTTTCTGGTGGAAGGGAATGAAGCACAGTGTTTATCAGTTTGTTTCGAGATGTTTGGTGTGTCAACAGGTCAAGGCAGAGCACCGACGACCTGGAGGATTGCTTCACATTCTGCCTATTCCTAAATGGAAATGGGAGTTTATCACAATGGACTTTGTGACCCATTTGCCGGTATCCCCGAGGAACTGTGATGCTATCTGGGTTGTGGTGGACCGACTTACCAAGTCAGCGCATTTGACTATAGCCGAGAGTACTCTGTGGATCGCATGGCATGGATGTACATTCAGGAGATCTTTCGACTTCATGGAGTGCATGTGAGCATTGTCAGCGATCGGGACCCCAGGTTTACTTTTAGGTTCTGGGGGAGTGTTTAGCGTGCAATGGGCACCACTCTCAGTTTGAGTACCGCCTATCATCCGGAGACCGATGGACAATCAGAGCGCACTATCCGTACTTTGGAGGATATTCTTAGAGCGTGCGTCATGGATTTTGGTCCAGCCTGACAGGATCATTTGACATTGATCGAGTTCGCGTACAACAACAGCTATCATACTAGTATTGGGATGGCACCTTTTGAGGCGTTTTACGGGCGACGTTTTCGTACTCCAATCTTCTGGGAAGAAGTGGGGGAGAGACAGGCTGAGGGACTGGAGTTTATCCAGCAGGCGATAGACATTGTTGATCAGATCAAGAAACGAATTAAGACTGCACAGGATCGTCAGGCCAGCTATGCTAATACCAAGCGTAGGCCTTTGCAGTTCGATGTCGGGGAGAAAGTGTTTCTGAGAGTGTCACCTTTCCGCAAGATTCTCAGATTTGGCCTTAAGGGCAAGTTGTCTCCCAGGTTTATCGGTCCGTTTGAGATCTTGGAGAGCATTGGCGATTTGGCTTATCGACTAGCTTTGCCACCGTATCTATCCAGTATTCACGACGTATTCCACGTATCTCTGTTGCGACGGTATGTGGCAGATGAATCTCATATTCTGCAGCGGTCTGAGGTTCAGGTGAACAAGGATTTGACCTATGTTGAGAAACCTATTCGTATCCTGGATTATAAGGATAAGGTTTTGCAGAACAAAGCCATTCCTTTGGTTTTAGTTCAGTGGCAGCGCCGAGGCACTGAGGAAGCTACTTGGGAGCTTGAAGACAGGGTGCGTGAAGACCATCCTGAGTTATTTTGATTTCATTTTTCGATTTGTATTCAGTTGTAAACTCTGTAAGCGTTTGACTGGAATAAAGAATGTCTCTGATTTCTGTTTTACATTCAGTACTTAAGATCTGTTTTCGAGGACGAAACATCTTAAGTAGGGAAGAATGTAGTAGCCCGTACCCGAAATCAGTGATTAAGTGTTAATCAATTCATTAATCCTACTAATTAAGAGTAAAAGTGATTAAGGGAACTCTTAATGGGTTAACGGAGTCCGGAATTGGATTCAGAACACTGAAAATGGTTTGAGGGTCATCGAGTTCGGAGGCTCCGAAGTCAAGGTTCGGACGGTCCGAAGTCAGGGTTCGCACTCGATTTTGGTGGAAAGGGATGAAGCGCAGCGTTTATCAGTTTGTGTCCCGATGCCTTGTGTGTCAACAAGTCAAGGCAGAGTTTAGACGACCCAGAGGGTTACTTCACAGCTTAGAGATTCCTGAATGGATGTGGGAGCATGTGACGATGGACTTTGTCACCCACTTGCCTATGTCTTCTAGGAATTGTGATGCTATTTGGGTTGTAGTGGATCGGTTGTCGAAGTCAACGCATTTTCTTCCCTATAACCGCGATTACACCTTTGATAGGATGGCGCAATTGTATGTGCGGGAGATTGTTCGATACCCATTCGGCGCAGAAGCGCTGAATCTGGCGCATCTGCGCCGATCCATTTAAAAAAAATTCTTTTCTTTATATTTCTGTTATTTATTTCAAATTTTATGTTTATTTATTGAATTATGGTATTTTAGTAGACAAGCCCCAGGGTTCCACATGGTGGTTTGAGTTTGCAGTATTGCTTGGGAAGTTTGTTTTACTTCAGGGGAGCATGGGAATGATGAAAAGTATGGGAATCGTGTTAAGTAGTTAAGTTGGAGTATATATTTTTGTCAACTAGATTCTCTTGAAGAGAGATTCATGATTTGCTATACCAGGACGGTGTTTGGATAGGTATTCTACACTGAGAACTTTTGGGAACCATTAGATGTATTGAATTTAATTTGTGATTCGACGAATGTCGTAAGTCAGTTACGATATATCATGGGTTTCGTCTGTATAAAATTTTACTTGCGACGATGATCTCGATCAAGTGGGTGTCTATATCCTTCGTGATTAGTGAGATTGTGGTTAGGACATAAGACGTATCAGTGTCGCGATACATTAGAGCCAAGGAAGTTTTAATTTCGTCAAGTAGCGCAATAGTTTTCAATTTCTACGAGAGCAATCTAAGGAGTTTGGGGATTACTAAAGCGGTTCAGCATTGAGCTTGCAGGGATTTTGACAAGATTCTGAGTTTATCGAAAGTTATTCCATCAGTCTGCTCAAGAATGGTCTAATGTACGTTCTTAGGATTTACCCTATATTTCGATGACGAAATCTTCTAATGGGGGAGAATGTAGTAACCTGTATCCGAACCTAGAACCGATCCAATGCCTAAATAACGGATGCTCTGATGAGTTCGAAGGCTCCGAACTCAGATTGGAAGCTCCGATCTTGCATGGCCAGCTGTCAAGAATTAATTTGTCACTGATGACTACATTGAGGGGACTTCGTACGCTCCAAAGGTGTATCAGACGCTCCGAAGTAGTGTCGGCAGGCGTCCTCTGGAAGATAGACACGTGTTTGGCTGAGGCATTTCGAACGGAGGGTTCGAATGCTCCGATCAGGATCGGAGGCTGCGAACGTGTGATCGGACGGTCAGATCGCTGTATATATAAGGGGCAGCCGAGATCATTTCTCAGTGCACCATTTCCTCTTCTCTTCTTCTTCTTGTAGTCTTTTAGCTTTTTAGGTGCTTTCTAATCGTCCTATTTGCAAGCCGGAATTGGCTAGGCGCTACGGGGCTAGTAGCGGAGCTGTGCCTATGTTTTGGGACTATCGCCATCAACGGGATGAAGACAAACAAAGTTATAAGGCTTTTAGAGATTAAATATTTATTCATGAGTATTTGCATTGTAGAGATGTTGATAGGCTTGGAACCTAGATTGGGACTGCTAGAACTGCCTTTAGTAAGGTACGTAAGTACTGACTGAGATGACCAACATGGTATATGATATATGTCTTGCATGAGTATGTGCTATGTGTTTCTCATGTTTTACTGCTTAAGCATATGAATGTTTTTATACGTACTGGACTGCATCCCGTGAGATGTGAGTCATGACAGTTTCCATCGGTGATGAGTTACTTCTTATGGATTTGTGTCTGGGAAGGCTCACCCCCTGGTTTTTCTATCACTAGGAGCGACCACGACAGTGGAATAGACGCTATAGCTGATGGGAAATATACGAGTGACCCCGCGGACTAGCTATCCATCACGACGATGTATATTCATGACGCCCTGAGCATACTGATTTAACCTTGTTTTAAAGTCAATTATGTGCTGCATATATTTTATATATCATTGCTTCCGTATTGAGTTTAGTCGCTCACGTCCAGTATTTTTTTGTATTTCTGGACACCCCATTCGACGGGACATGTAGTGACCCAACCCGGATCCACTACCTAATCAGAGTTATAGTGAAAGCGCACGCAATAAAAGCTTAAAGCGTAAAGTGCGGATAATTAAAATACAGTAAATCCAATCGGCAGAGTACAACCGACGCTATCACAAGTGTATAAATACTATTATACAACCAAATCGAAGGTTCAGGGTAAATAAATCCCTACCCTCTACAACCTCGCACTCCCCAAGCTCAATCCTGCTGAGAGCCGCCTGGACCATCCAGCCTCAAAACTTGCCCCGCCACAAGGTACACAATACCCAAACACGGGGGCGTGAGGTAGAACGCTCAATACAAAGCAATGATATAACTACAAATATGCGCACACAGATGTTTTAGATGACAGTGGTTTTCTCTGAGGCTATGTTGTGTATGCTCATTCTTGCTTGTGTATCTTTTTTGTTTCATTTTGTTTTGCATGACTTACTCGAGGGCGAGTAAGGAGTAAGTGTGGGGGAGTTTGATAGTTATGTTTTTATTGCATTTGTTAGTGTCATTTTGCTGTTATTTTGCATTTGTTTACGTGTCTTATTTATGCATTTTGTTCGTATTTCATTTTCCGTGTTTGCATGATTGGTTTCTTGGTTTTGTGGTTAGGTTGTGCATTTTTGCGAATATTTGGAATGAACTTTGGAGTCATAGAAATGCTGGAAATTTCGGAAATATTTTGGCCGCTCGATCTGCAGCTTTTCACCGATCGAGCGGGTGCTTTATGATGAAGACAGAAGCTATGGAATTTTTTAGCCGCTCGATCCGCAGCATCCTACCGATCGAGCGGCGCATGTGTTTTGAAGTCAGTAGCCTTGGGATTTTTGGCTCGCTCGATCGGCCAATGTTTACCGATCGAGCGGGCGTCGCTATTCGGGAAGAATTTTATATTTTTGGAAACTTTGTTATTTTAGACTCTATGCTTTATTAGACTCTTAATTCCGTTTTTGGGGGATTATTATCAGATTTAGAGACTCTCTCTTGGAGGCTAGGTTTTGTTTTTCAATTTTCTCTCAAGTTTTCTCTCTTCTTTGAATTTTTATTGATTTGGTAATGAATCGTTGTAGCTAAACCTTTTAATACTTGGTTGAGGGAGACGAAACCTTGATATATTTTATTTATGAGATTCGATTCGTAGTGTTTAATTTTGTTAAGTATCAATATTTGATCTGGTTTATTTCATGTTTGTATGCGAGATTTTAGGATTGGCCATCTTAGGATTTTGTTTTGCAAACTATAGCTAAATTAGAATTAAAATACGTAATTGTTTGAATGAACTAATTTGCAAAGCAACTACGTTTGATATTTTCTGCTATTGGATTTATTAAATTGTAGGATCAATTATTGACTAGGCTAAATACAACCGCTGGTGTTTGTGTTGTCTAGGTTCGTCAGTTTTACTAGTTTGAATGCTACCGTGGATTTAAATCTGATCGCTGGTATTGGGTTAATTTATGGGTTAAGGGTTAATTTAGAATGCTGTTTTCTAATTAACTAAAATTAAGGTAAAACAGGAATTTGATTTTCAATGACGAATATTTAATAGGATTAATTATTTTTAGGGAATCGATGATTGAATGAATGAATATCAAGGGTGTAGTCGACTGATACCAAGTCTCGTCTCTTATTGATTTCTCCAGTTGATTTTTTATTCTTGCATGATAGTGATAATATTAAATTTTTAATTGCTTAAATTTCTAGTAGTTAATCTCAATCTCAAACCCCCTTTTATTTATTTTCAGTATTTTTAAGAATACAAATAAATTTCACTTTTCTCGTGGGAACGATCCCTACTCTCACTACTACATAATTTATTTATCTGATTGGAGTCGGGTAATTTGGGTGCGACACGACTGAGCGCTACCAACAGCATATTTCGAAATTAGAATGTTGGGGAAATCTTGCATGAATTAGTGTTCTTGAGTTTATATGCGTTACCGTATCGAAGTCGGATTAAAGAAGTATATCGGTTTGATTGTTATGTAGTTTCCAGCCTATTGTTGGAACCTAGCCATGTTTTATTGAGCTGGTTTATGATGGTATTTAGCTGATATATATTGTTTATGAAGTTAGTTTGAATGTTGGATTGAGTTTGATATCGGTGCGGTTACCCTTTTTTTAGTCGTTATGCCGCTGGTTTACGATTTAAAATAGTTTTGATGTCTTGTGCATGAACTGGGGATTATAAGAATTGATAGCTGATAAATTGAGCTTATGATCACTTCATTTCAAATTTATTTTGAAGCGTGACGGGCTCGAGAACTCCAACTTCGATCAATGAAGCTTTGAGTGAGGTTTGAAGTTGTTTTGCATTGAAGATTGAGTTGGGAACTTGAATAGACTTTGATATATGTATTGCTTTGAGTGGAATGATAAGCTTGAGCTTCTTCACTACTGATTTCAGAATTGTAATAAGTTGATCGACTCGAGATTGTAGCCTTCAAACCGAATAAGAAGGAATGAACAAGGGTATGCGCTTGTTACGAAGAACTTTGTCCTTTCTATCTAGAATTCGTAGGGGTCTCTTCACATATGACAGATCCTGATCTAATTGTACCTCAATCGGATGCAAAATATACTACTCATCCGCCACGTACTGTCTCAACAAGGACACATGGAACACATCATGGATCTCCAAAAGATCTGGTGGAAATGCCAGACGATAAGTCACATCCCCAACCTTCTCGAGAATCTCGAAAGGACCAATAAATCTCGGTGTCAGCTTACCCTTGTGACCAAACCTCATCACCTTCCGGAAAGGTGACACACGCAAGAATACATGCTCTCCTACCTCAAAGTGTAACGGCCTCCGGTGATCGTTCGCGTATCTAGCCTGTCGATCCTGGTCCGCCTTAATCCTGTGTTGGATCAACTCCTCTGCATCAGCCATCTGCTGAATCATCTAAGGACCCTCTACCTGACTCTCACCAACCTCGTCCCAAAACAGAGGGGTACGACAACGTCGTCCATAAAGATCCTCAAATGTTGTCATGCCAATGCTGCGATGGTAACTATTGTTGTAAGTGAATTCCACCAATGGTAAATGATCATGCCACGTTGGACCAAAATCCATCACTGCTGCGCGAAGCATATTCTACAAGGTGCGAATAGTACGCTCGGACTGTCCGTCTGTCTCTGCATGATAAGCCATACTCAAGCTCAAAGTAGTACCAAGGGCTCGCTGGAAACTACCCTAGAATCTTAAGGTAAACCTAGGATCTCTGTCGCTGACAATACTCAACGAAATGCCATATAATCGAACAATTTCTCGCACATACAATTGTGCCCATCCTATCAAAGGTATAATCTCGGTTATATGGAAGAAAATGCGCTGACTTAGATAATCGTTCCACGACAACCCAAATAGCATCACAATTCCTGGAAGACATGGGCAAGTGGGTGACAAAAGCCATCGTCACATGCTCCCACTTCCACTCAGGAATCTCAAAGCTGTGAAGTAACCCTCTGGGTCGTATAAACACTGCCTTGACCTGATGACACACAAGGCATCGGGATACAAACTAATAGACGCTGCGCTTCATCACTTTCCACCAAAATCGAGTGCGAAGATCCTTATACATCTTCATGCTACCTGGATGTACAAAAAATCTACTACGGTGAGCTTGCAATAAGATCTCATTCCTCAAAGCAGAATTATTGGGTACCACTACTCGACCAAAAAGACACAACAGACCATCTCCCTGCAGATGGAAATTTGAAGTATTATCACCTTCCACCAAACGGGCTAACTTCTGAGTCCTCAGATAAGAATTATGAGCTTCTCGGATTCGTCGATAGAAAGCTGGCTCTGCAAGCACAGAAGAAACATGAATCTCTTGTTGTTCTTTCTTATGACGGAACGTGAATCCCAAAGAACAACATTCCTCCACTACCTTCGAAACTGAACTGGTACGAATGGAACTCACATAGAACTTGCGACAAAGCGCATCAGCGACGGGGTTAGAAGAACCTGGATGGTACTTGATCTCACAATCATAATCCTTCAACAGATCCATCCAACGATGCTGTCGCATGTTCAACTTATCCTGAGTGAATAGATAATTCAAACTCTTATGGTCGGTAAAGATATCGAATATTTCTTCGTACAAATAGTGACGCCATATCTTCATATCAAAGACAATGGCTGCAAGCTCTAGATCATGTACGGGATAGTTCTCCTCGCGATTCTTCAACTGTCTGGAAGCATATGCAATCACGTGGCCATTCTGAGTCAACACGCACCCCGACCCTGGACAGAAGCATCAGTGTAGACTACGAACCCACATGATCCAGACGGCAAAGCAAGAACTGGAGCTGTCATCAAACGACGTCTCAGCTCTTGAAAACTATCTTCACAAGCATCAGACCACACAAAAGAATCATCTTTCTTCGTCAAATGTGTCAAAGGCCTAGCTATCTGAGAGAAATTCTCCACAAAATGCCGGTAGTACCCTGTCAAACCGAGGAAACTATGGATCTCAGAAGCTGTAGTTGGACGCGACCAATTCAAAATAGCATATGTCTTGCAGGGGTCAACAGATACGCCCTCTTGAGAAATGACATGACCAAGGAATACCACTCGGTCAATCCAAAAGTCACACTTGCTCAACTTTGCATACAACTGTCTCTCCCTCAAGACCTGGAGTATAGTGTAGAGATGATAGGCATGCTCATCCATGCTATGAGAATAAACTAAGATATCATCGATAAACACCACCACGAACTTATCCAAAAAGTCACGGAACACTCTGTTCATCAGATCCATAAAGAAAGCTGGAGCATTCGTCAGACCAAACGGCATCACGAGAAACTTATAGTGTCCATATCGTGTACGAAATGCTGTCTTAGGAACATCCTCCTGCCGAACTTGCAACTGATGATACCCAGACCAAAGATCAATCTTCGAATAAACTGAAGTACCCTGCAGCTGATCAAAGAGATCATCTATCCGCGGAAGAGGATACTTATTCTTCACTGTCACTTGATTCAACTGACGGTAGTCGATACACAACCGCATCGAACCATCCTTCTTCTTGAAAAACAGCATTGGGGCTCCCCATGGCAAAACACTGGGTCGAATATAGCCCTTATCAAGAAGATCTTGCAATTGCTTCTGCAGCACTTTCATCTCTGATGGTGCTAGATGGTAAGGAGCTCTAGAAATCGGTGCAGTCCTTGGTAGTAACTCAATGCCAAACTCGATCTCTCGTACTGGTGGCAAACCTGGAATTTCCTCCGGAAACACATCTGGAAAATCACAAACCACTGGTATCTCCCAGATATCTGGTTACCCTAAGGATTCGTCAATGGCATAAATAAGGTAGCCTTCCCTGCCAGACTCTAAAGCACGCCGGGCTTTCAGAGCAGAAACCACTGGCATCGGGGGTCGCGCTCCCTCACCATATAAATACCAAGACTCGCCATCATCCAGACGAAACTGAACAAATCTCTGATAACAATCCACTATCGCTCGATAGGTAGTCAAGAGATCTATCCCAATGATGCAATCAAAATCCTCCATGGCTAGAATCATCAGGTTAGCACTAAGCTGATGCCCCTCGAAGTCCATGACACAACCCACTATTAGACGCTTGGCTAAAACCTCGCTACCCATAGGAGTAGAAACCACTATCAACGGTCCACCAAGCCTTTGTAGGTCATATCACTGCCCACCGCAACCATCCGATGAATCTCAGGGTTTAGACCCTGAAGAAAATGGTCGTACTTTGCCATAGAACTATTAGCAATATGAGGACAATAAGGTAGCAGATCAAAGAATTTCTGCTGGTACTCCTCAATCGTCATCGTACCCTGTCGCAGACTTAGTAACTCACTGGCTTTTGCCTGTCGAAGAGATAAAGGAAAATACAGTCTCTGATAAGCTGTACGGAACTCGACCCACGTAGCTGCTCCTCTCGCTGCTATGAATGGTGCAGAAGTAGATCTCCACCACTTCCTCGCGCGTCCCTCAATCATGAAGGCAAGAATCTCCATCCTATCCTCGTCGGTGCAACGGAATTCCTGAAAACACTGCTCCATTCTCTCGAGCCAATCCTCAGCCTCCTCAGGAGCCTCACCTCCTGTAAATGGTTTCGGGCTCACCTCTTTAAACTTGCGCATGCTCACTTGTTTACGCTCCTCAAGATGAGCTCAACGACGTCTACGATTATTCAGAGCGCCCCATTGACTGCCGCCTCTGTTATCGTGGCTCTCATCGTAATCTGACATCTGTTACATATAACTGATAATAACTTAATCTGCTTTACGTAATTCCCAGTGCAATGCGCTCTGATACCAAAAAGTGTAGTGACCCAAACCGGATCCACTATCTAATCAGAGTTATAATAAAGAGCATGCAATAAATACTTAAAGCGTAAGGAGCAGACAATTTAAAATACAACAAATCCAATCGGCAGAATACAACCGACGATAACGTAAGTGTATAAATACCGTTATACAACCTAATCAAAGGTGCGGGGTAAAAAAATCCATACCCTCTAAAATCTCTCGCTCACGGATCCTCAATCCTGCTGAGAGCGTCCTGGACCGTCCAGCCTTAAACCTGCCCCGCCATAAGGTACACCACAATACCCAAACATAGGGGCGTGAGTGACTACGCTCAATGCCTAAGCAATGATATATGTACAAATATGCGCACACAGATGATTTAAAATCCCAGGTAAAACACTTGCTTAAGGCTCCAGGAATATACAGTACCAGCTAAGGAGCTACTCCGCGGAGTACTCGTATATTCTATATCAGGGTTGAGCCAACCCCATCCTGACCCAAATCCAAAATAGGATACAAGTCCCATATGGAAACTTTCATACCTGACTCGAGTTCAACATGAGATCACTATTCCCTATGGAGACTATCAATGACTCACATCTCTCGGGATGCAGTCATACGTAAAATCGTGCATGTGCTAAGGCGGTAAAACATGCTAAAACATGATAAAACATATAGCACATAGTCATGCAACATACATGCAAATATATCATGCCGGCTATCTCGGTCAGTACTTACGTACCTCTAACAATTGCAGGCAATTCCTAACACCACCGGTCTAGATCCCACGCCTACTAGTCCAGTCTACTGCTACTACAATGCAAGTACCCATGCATCATTAATTAAGCTCTAAAAGTCTTAACTAATCTATTGCATACTCCTAAATATTTTTAGGAAGCCAAAGTTATACTTGCGTCCGTAGTTAGCCCTTTGTTGTCGCTTTCCTCAAAACTAGGCCACAGCTCTGCTACGACGCCTGAATTGCTATGTCACTTCCGGATTCCCCATAGGACACCTAGATATCCCTAGAACTGAGTTAGAAGGCCTAGGAATTGAGAGAGAAGATAGGAGAGGTGCGAGTGAAAATGAATTTCGGCTCCCCTATTTATAGCCACAATTCGGATCCTCCAAACTGGTTCGGATCCTCCGTTCCTGACTTCGGAGCCTCCGTTCATGTTCGGAGCCTCCGATCCTGACTTCGGATCCTCCGAAGTCCCATCAATGATGTCGCCCATGACGCATTTCTGGACCCATTTCTGGACTCCTTAGACCCTTTTGGAAACCCCTTAATCATGTTTTATTAAATCATAACATGATCACACAATTAATTACTCATTAATCAGTAATTTTGGATACGGGTCACTACAACATGTCTCTTTTTTCAGTTTTTGTTGTCCTTTGAAATGCTTCAAATACTCATGATCCGTATGAATCACAAATTCTTTTGGCCTCAAATAATGCTTCCATGTCTGAAGCACACGAACCAAGGCATAAAATTTCTTGTCGTAAGTAGGATAATTCAGCGCTTTTCCACTTAATTTCTCACTGAAGTATGCAACCGATCGTCCGCCTTGCATCAAAACACCGCCAATTCCTACACCCGACGCATCACATTCAATTTCAAAAATATTAGAAAAATCGGGCAATACAAGTAAAGGAGCATTAATTAATTTTTGCTTAATAATATCAAAAGACTTCTCTTTCTCCTCGTCCCAATGGAATGGAACGTTCTTCTTGATCACCGCAATCATAGAAGCCGCTAAAGTGCTGAAATCCTTCACAAATCTCCTATAGAAACTTGAAAGACCATGAAAACTCGAAACTTGACCAATAGAAGTAGGCTTTGGCCAATCTCGAATTGCACTTACCTTGTCCTCATCAACTTTGACACCTTGAGCACTCACAACAAAACCATAAAACACAAGTTCTTTTGTACAAAACACAATTTTTCAAGTTATCATACAAATGTTCATCTTTTAGCGTGATTAGCACAATTCTCAAGTGTTCAACATGCTCATTCAAGTTCTTACTATACACCAAAATATCATCAAAATACACAACAACAAAATTTCCAATATAAGTACACAAAACATAATTAATCAACCTCATAAAAGTACTAGGTGCATTAGTTAACCCAAATGTCATAACCAACCACTCATACAATCCATACTTTGTTTTGAAAGCAGTTTTCCACTCGTCACCCTCTCTCATTCTAATTTGATGATAACCACCTTTAAGATCAATTTTACTAAAAATACTAGAACCATGAAATTATTCTAACATATCATCTAGCATAGGAATAGGATGCCTATACTTGATGGTAATGTTATTAATGGCTCTACAATCCACGCACATTATCCAAGAACCGTTTTTCTTAGGAACCAACAAAACAAGTACAACGCAAGGAGACATAGACTCACGCACAAATCCCTTGTCAATAAGTTCACTTAACTGCCTTTGTAGCACTTTAGTCTCCTCCGGGTTACTCCTATAAGCTGGACGATTCGGTAATGTACTTCCGGGCACAAGATCAATTTGATGCTAAACTACCCTCAAAGGTGGTAATCCTTGAGGTAAATCCTCTGGAAATAAATCTTCAAAATCTTGCAAGTGAGAAACAACATTGCTCGGAAGATTTCCGGCTATATAACTTGTGTTAAGGAGAATCTCCTTATAGAAAATCAACAAAAGTAGAGTATGCATATCTAAAATCTCTTGCAACTCACTTTTTTTGGCCATACATATTTTTTTATTGGCCTCATTCCTTTCAATTTTTTTTCATTTTTTTTCTCTCAATCTTTTTTTCTAAGGCCATCTCACTTTTTTGTCAACACTTTTTTTCGGCCTCTTCTTTATTTTTCTTTTTCAAATGATCCTCCAACACTTTCTTTGGAGTCATAGGCAACAATACAACAGACTCTTTTTTCATTGTAAAAGAATATCGATTTTTAAACCCATCATGTATCAGCCTCCTATCAAATTGCCACGATCTATCCAACAAAATATGACAAGCTTGCATAGGCACCACATCACACAACACTTCATCTACGTACTTACCAATGGAAAACGGTACCACTACTTGCTTATGCACTCTCACCTCCGAACTTTCATTAAACCATTGCAATTTATATGGTTGAGGATGCTTTATAGTAGGAAAACTCAAATTCTCCACAATCTCATAACTCGCTACATTAGTACAACTCCCCCGTGAATAATGACACTACACACTTTTTTTTTCACAAAGCATCTAGTATGAAATAAATTTTCTCTTTGATTTTCCTCATCCTCTTTTTGTTGAACATTCAAAACTCTCTTATTCACCAACAATTCCCCAATAACCGCATTGTATCCCTCATCATCGGGATCCTCCAATGAAGGCATAACACCATAATCCTCCTCCTCACTTTCAGACTCAAACTCACAACAAGCATTCACAATCATAATTTTTTTATTAGAACACTGACTATCAATATGACCAACCCCTTGACATCTAAAGCATTTGATATCTCTAGAGCGATTAATAGGAGTTTCAGGTTTACCTTACACCCCTTGATTTGATGCCTCTTTCTTGTTGTCAGTTTTTGGCTTGGACCATGGTTTGACATCCTCTTGTTTTGCAACGTTTGGAGGCCAAGAATTGGATGGAACTCCAGATGTAGGATTTCGTCCTATGCCTCTCCTCTTGAATTGTTGTTCCACTTTCATGGAAATTTGCACCATCTCTTCAAGATCCATGCAATGTCTAAGCTTTACCTGGTCTTGAATCTCCCTATTCAACCCACATGAGAAACGAGCCATGGTTGCTTCACGATCCTCCTTAATGTTAGCTCAAATCATAGTGACTTCCAATTCTTTGAAATAATCTTCAACACTCTTGGAGCCTTGTGTCAAATTCCGCAGCCGCCTAAACATATCACGATGGTAATAATTCGGCACAAATCTCTTCCGCAAAATTTGCCTCATCTCATCCCATGTCTCGATAGGACTCTCTTGATTCCTTCTCCTAGAAGTAACAAATTGATCCCACCAAATGAGAGCATAATCCACAAACTCAACAACCGCCAATTTTACTTTGTTCGCATCATTGTAATTGTGGCAATCAAACAAAGATTCTACTCTCATCTCCCACTCTAAATAAGCCTCCGGATCAGATTTCCCTATTAGAGTAGGTGCCCGTCGAGCCAAGTGTTGGCCGATGGTCCTTGAAAGAACTCTTGTATGACAATCTTTATTTTAATAATATTTGAAATTATTTAATTTGGCAAAACATTATCTGTTTACCTATGCAAGCTGCATAGATAAAGCCCTTGAATATACAAATAGTAGAAAGAATATGAGATGGCCATGGGATGACTATCATGAAACTCATATTTGGAATACTGTATATTCTAAACCGTTCCTAGTCGATTTAGCCGCCTCAAAGAAGGATAAAGGCCGCTCGAGATTGAAACTATTATTTGCGATGTGAGTACCATGTTTCATTGGTAGGGGACATGGTGATGTCCAAGCATGCAAATAGGTGCTCCTTGTAGAGTGCACTGAACAACCCTCCCTAAAGGATTTTACAAGTGGTTATCACTTATCGAGTGGAATAGTCCTAATTTTTGGTTGTACAACATTAGTCCTTATGACCCGGGACAACATGGAGACTTTATATGCTAGAGCTTCACTTTGACTTGTTTACCGACTCAACTGGGGTCATCAGGTGGCAATGTTGGGTGTTGTGTCGAAACATATAGGAGTCGATGCATTGTAGTCGGGGATTCACCACTTACCTATGGGTTTGGATATCCTATGTGTTCTCATGCATATGTAGCTTGAAATCTCTGATCAGAGTAGGTGGTAATTAAGAAAGGGTTTCTTGAATTACACCTTCGATGCAACTACGGCATGACACATAGTTATCGATTTATTGACAACTCTCGATATACCAATGGTTGTTGAATCGGTCGGGATATATGAGTTGAAGGAAACGTACTGTACGCTAACCATAATTGATTGGTTCTTGCCAAAACTATCATTTGATACCTAGGGAGTCATATAAGCGATGATGTTAGACGTTTAACATGACTGGTTGGATACTATCAGACTTGAGTTTTCTGACGTTTTTATTATCAAGTGGTTGATTAATAAAAATGGAGCTATATAAAGTATGCTCATATAAGGGACTTGTTGATACCGAATCACATGGAGATGTGAACTCACTGCTATTTGTATCATTGAACCATTGAGGGTCACACAAGTACTAGTTTCTAGATCCCGTTGAGATTAAGATTAGTTCAATGTGTTGAACAACTTATATAGGAGTTTTTAAGTAAAATAAATTAGAATTATGACTTCTAATGGAGAATAAATGGGAAATTAACTTTTAATTTGTGAATGTGTTCCAAGATTAAAAGTTCACTTGAATAAATAATCAGTTTTTGAAAATGGTAATTTTCAAAACTATTATTTTGAACTTAATTAAATTAATTCAAGGGTTGAATTAATTTTTCACTAGTAGACTTTGTGAAGTTAAAATAATTAAATTAATTCAAGTGTTGGATTAATTAAACACTATTGAGTCTAGTAGAGCTCAAAATAAAGTAATGTTGTATAATTATTTTACTAGTGGGCTTGAATGTGTTCAAGTTTGATTTAATTAGTTGATTAAACTTAAATGGGTTTGAGTTAATAAATAATTAAATATAAAGTTCAAGGGCCATGTATATATATATATATATATATATATGTTTGAAGAGTTCTTTTATAGTGCCCAACACTATTGCCCACTTCATGCCCATCATGTACAATAGATGACAGACTCTTTTTTCATTGTAAAAGAATTTCGATTTTTAAACCCATCATGTATCAGCCTCCTATCAAATTGCCACGATCTACCCAACAAAATATGACAAGCTTGCATAGGCACCACATCACACAACACTTCATCTACGTACTTACCAATGGAAAACGGTACCACTACTTGCTTATGCACTCTCACCTCCGAACTTTCATTAAACCATTGCAATTTATATGGTTGAGGATGCTTTATAGTAGGCAAACTCAAATTCTCCACAATCTCATAACTCGCTACATTAGTACAACTCCCCCGTGAATAATGACACTACACACTTTTTTTTTCACAAAGCATCTAGTATGAAATAAATTTTCTCTTTGATTTTCCTCATCCTCTTTTTGTTGAACATTCAAAACTCTCTTATTCACCAACAATTCCCCAATAACCGCATTGTATCCCTCATCATCGGGATCCTCCAATGAAGGCATAACACCATAATCCTCCTCCTCACTTTCAGACTCAAACTCACAACAAGCATTCACAATCATAATTTTTTTATTAGAACACTGACTATCAATATGACCAACCCCTTGACATCTAAAGCATTTGATATCTCTAGAAAGATTAATAGGAGTTTCAGGTTTACCTTACACCCCTTGATTTGATGACTCTTTCTTGTTGTCAGTTTTTGGCTTGGACCATGGTTTGACATCCTCTTGTTTTGCAACGTTTGGAGGCCAAGAATTGGATGGAACTCCAGATGTAGGATTTCGTCCTATGCCTCTCCTCTTGAATTGTTGTTCCACTTTCATGGAAATTTGCACCATCTCTTCAAGATTCATGCAATGTCTAAGCTTCACCTGGTCTTGAATCTCCCTATTCAACCCACATGAGAAATGAGCCATGGTTGCTTCACGATCCTCCTTAATGTTAGCTCAAATCATAGTGAATTCCAATTCTTTGAAATAATCTTCAACACTCTTGGAGCCTTGTGTCAAATTCCGCAGCCGCCTAAACATATCACGATGGTAATAATTCGGCACAAATCTCTTCCGCAAAATTTGCCTCATCTCATCCCATGTCTCGATAGGACTCTCTTGATTCCTTCTCCTAGAAGTAACAAATTGATCCCACCAAATGAGAGCATAATCCACAAACTCAACAACCGCCAATTTTACTTTGTTCGCATCATTGTAATTGTGGCAATCAAACAAAGATTCTACTCTCATCTCCCACTCTAAATAAGCCTCCGGATCAGATTTCCCTATTAGAGTAGGTGCCCGTCGAGCCAAGTGTTGGCCGATGGTCCTTGAAAGAACTCTTGTATGACAATCTTTATTTTAATAATATTTGAAATTATTTAATTTGGCAAAACATTATCTGTTTACCTATGCAAGCTGCATAAATAAAGCCCTTGAATATACAAATAGTAGAAAGAATATGAGATGGCCATGGGATGACTATCATGAAACTCATATTTGGAATACTGTATATTCTAAACCGTTCCTAGTCGATTTAGCCGCCTCAAAGAAGGATAAAGGCCGCTCGAGATTGAAACTATTATTTGCGATGTGAGTACCATGTTTCATTGGTAGGGGACATGGTGATGTCCAAGCATGCAAATAGGTGCTCCTTGTAGAGTGCACTGAACAACCCTCCCTAAAGGATTTTACAAGTGGTTATCACTTATCGAGTGGAATAGTCCTAATTTTTGGTTGTACAACATTAGTCCTTATGACCCGGGACAACATGGAGACTTTATATGCTAGAGCTTCACTTTGACTTGTTTACCGACTCAACTGGGGTCATCAGGTGGCAATGTTGGGTGTTGTGTCGAAACATATAGGAGTCGATGCATTGTAGTCGGGGATTCACCGCTTACCTATGGGTTTGGATATCCTATGTGTTCTCATGCATATGTAGCTTGAAATCTCTGATCAGAGTAGGTGGTAATTAAGAAAGGGTTTCTTGAATTACACCTTCGATGCAACTACGGCATGACACATAGTTATCAATTTATTGACAACTCTCGATATACCAATGGTTGTTGAATCGGTCGGGATATATGAGTTGAAGGAAACGTACTGTACGCTAACCATAATTGATTGGTTCTTGCCAAAACTATCATTTGATACCTAGGGAGTCATATAAGCGATGATGTTAGACGTTTAACATGACTGGTTGGATACTATCAGACTTGAGTTTTCTGACGTTTTTATTATCAAGTGGTTGATTAATAAAAATGGAGCTATATAAAGTATGCTCATATAAGGGACTTGTTGATACCGAATCACATGGAGATGTGAACTCACTGCTATTTGTATCATTGAACCATTGAGGGTCACACAAGTACTAGTTTCTAGATCCCGTTGAGATTAAGATTAGTTCAATGTGTTGAACAACTTATATAGGAGTTTTTAAGTAAAATAAATTAGAATTATGACTTCTAATGGAGAATAAATGGGAAATTAACTTTTAATTTGTGAATGTGTTCCAAGATTAAAAGTTCACTTGAATAAATAATCAGTTTTTGAAAATGGTAATTTTCAAAACTATTATTTTGAACTTAATTAAATTAATTCAAGGGTTGAATTAATTTTTCACTAGTAGACTTTGTGAAGTTAAAATAATTAAATTAATTCAAGTGTTGGATTAATTAAACACTATTGAGTCTAGTAGAGCTCAAAATAAAGTAATGTTGTATAATTATTTTACTAGTGGGCTTGAATGTGTTCAAGTTGGATTTAATTAGTTGATTAAACTTAAATGGGTTTGAGTTAATAAATAATTAAATATAAAGTTCAAGGGCCATGTATATATATATATATATATATATATATATATATATATATATATATGTATATATATATATATATATATATATGTTTGAAGAGTTCTTTTATAGTGCCCAACACTATTGCCCACTTCATGCCCATCATGTACAATAGATGACAGACTCTTTTTTCATTGTAAAAGAATTTCGATTTTTAAACCCATCATGTATCAGCCTCCTATCAAATTGCCACGATCTACCCAACAAAATATGACAAGCTTGCATAGGCACCACATCACACAACACTTCATCTACGTACTTACCAATGGAAAACGGTACCACTACTTGCTTATGCACTCTCACCTCCGAACTTTCATTAAACCATTGCAATTTATATGGTTGAGGATGCTTTATAGTAGGCAAACTCAAATTCTCCACAATCTCATAACTCGCTACATTAGTACAACTCCCCCGTGAATAATGACACTACACACTTTTTTTTTCACAAAGCATCTAGTATGAAATAAATTTTCTCTTTGATTTTCCTCATCCTCTTTTTGTTGAACATTCAAAACTCTCTTATTCACCAACAATTCCCCAATAACCGCATTGTATCCCTCATCATCGGGATCCTCCAATGAAGGCATAACACCATAATCCTCCTCCTCACTTTCAGACTCAAACTCACAACAAGCATTCACAATCATAATTTTTTTATTAGAACACTGACTATCAATATGACCAACCCCTTGACATCTAAAGCATTTGATATCTCTAGAGCGATTAATAGGAGTTTCAGGTTTACCTTACACCCCTTGATTTGATGCCTCTTTCTTGTTGTCAGTTTTTGGCTTGGACCATGGTTTGACATCCTCTTGTTTTGCAACGTTTGGAGGCCAAGAATTGGATGGAACTCCAGATGTAGGATTTCGTCCTATGCCTCTCCTCTTGAATTGTTGTTCCACTTTCATGGAAATTTGCACCATTTCTTCAAGATCCATGCAATGTCTAAGCTTTACCTGGTCTTGAATCTCCCTATTCAACCCACATGAGAAACGAGCCATGGTTGCTTCACGATCCTCCTTAATGTTAGCTCAAATCATAGTGACTTCCAATTCTTTGAAATAATCTTCAACACTCTTGGAGCCTTGTGTCAAATTCCGCAGCCGCCTAAACATATCACGATGGTAATAATTCGGCACAAATCTCTTCCGCAAAATTTGCCTCATCTCATCCCATGTCTCGATAGGACTCTCTTGATTCCTTCTCCTAGAAGTAACAAATTGATCCCACCAAATGAGAGCATAATCCACAAACTCAACAACCGCCAATTTTATTTTGTTCGCATCATTGTAATTGTGGCAATCAAACAAAGATTCTACTCTCATCTCCCACTCTAAATAAGCCTCCGTATCAGATTTCCCTATTAGAGTAGGTGCCCGTCGAGCCAAGTGTTGGCCGATGGTCCTTGACAGAACTCTTGTATGACAATCTTTATTTTAATAATATTTGAAATTATTTAATTTGGCAAAACTTTATCTGTTTACCTATGCAAGCTGCATAGATAAAGCCCTTGAATATACAAATAGTAGAAAGAATATGAGATGGTCATGGGATGACTATCATGAAACTCATATTTGGAATATTGTATATTCTAAACCGTTCCTAGTCGATTTAGCCGCCTCAAAGAAGGATAAAGGCCGCTTGAGATTGAAACTATTATTTGCGATGTGAGTACCACGTTTCATTGGTAGGGGACATGGTGATGTCCAAGCATGCAAATAGGTGCTCCTTGTAGAGTGCACTGAACAACCCTCCCTAAAGGATTTTCCAAGTGGTTATCACTTATCGAGTGGAATAGTCCTAATTTTTGGTTGTACAACATTAGTCCTTATGACCCGGGACAACATGGAGACTTTATATGCTAGAGATTCACTTTGACTTGTTTACCGACTCAACTGGGGTCATCAGGTGGCAATGTTGGGTGTTGTATCGAAACATATAGGAGTCGATGCATTGTAGTCGGGGATTCACCGCTTACCTACGGGTTTGGATATCCTATGTGTTCTCATGCATATGTAGCTTGAAATCTCTGATCAGAGTAGGTGGTAATTAAGAAAGGGTTTCTTGAATTACACCTTCGATGCAACTACGGCATGACACATAGTTATCGATTCATTGACAACTCTCGATATACCAATGGTTGTTGAATCGGTCGGGATATATGAGTTGAAGGGAACGTACTGTACGCTAACCATAATTGATTGGTTCTTGCCAGAACTATCATTTGATACCTATGGAGTCATGTAAGCGATGATGTTAGATGTTTAACATGACTGGTTGGATACTATCAGACTTGAGTTTTCTGACGTTTTTATTATCAAGTGGTTGATTAATATAAATGGAGCTATATAGAGTATGCTCATATAAGGGACTTGTTGATACCGAATCACATGGAGATGTGAACCCACTGCTATTTGTATCATTGAACCATTGAGGGTCACACAAGTACTAGTTTCTAGATCCCGTTGAGATTAAGATTAGTTCAATGTGTTGAACAACTTATAAAGGAGTTTATAAGTAAAATAAATTAGAAGTATGACTTCTAATGGATAATAAATGGGAAAGTAACTTTTAATTTGTGAATGTGTTCCAAGATTAAAAGTTCACTTGAATAAATAATCAGTTTTTAAAAATGGTGATTTTCAAAACTATTATTTTGAACTTAATTAAATTAATTCAAGGGTTGAATTAATTTTTCACTAGTAGACTTTGTGAAGTTTAAATAATTAAATGAATTCAAGTGTTGGATTAATTAAACACTATTGAGTCTAGTAGAGCTCAAAATAAAGTAGTATTGTATAATTATTTTACTAGTGGGCTTGAATGTGTTCAAGTTGGATTTAATTAGTTGATTAAACTTAAATTGGTTTGAGTTTAATAAATAATTAAATATTAAGTTCAAGGGCCATGTACATATATAGTGTTATATATATATATATATATATATATATATATATATATATACATATATATATATATATATATATATATATATATATATATAACACTATTGCCCACATCATGTCCATCATGTACAATAGATGACTTGACCGGTACAATAGATGAGTTGACTTGTACATGGTGGGTATGAAGTGGGCATGTAGTGTTGGGCATCATAAAAGAACTCTATGTTTGAAATATATATATTTATATATTATATGTGAGAGGGAATGTGAAGGGTTAAAAAAATGGACACAATTTACCATGCATGCTTTTAATCTTTTCATGCATGACTAATTGTGTATCTTTGACCACAACATTATTATATTATATATTCCTCCATAATTTTTAAGAGACATGACCGTGCACTTCCATCCAAGAATTATCCAAATTTGTATTTTGATTTCTGGGAGAAAAGGCAAGAAATATCTCAATAAAAAAATGCTCTAAATATTCTTGTGCATATTTAGAGTGGATCTAGATTGTCTATTCGTGGACCTATTTCAAAGAGGAACTATTTTCAAACGAGGTTCATTCTTGAAGAGTTGAATCCATTTTGAGCAAGGTGTGCTCTTGGAAGCTTGTAGATTGTGTCTACCATTTCAAGAGCTAAGTTGTTCATAACTTAGTTGGAGCCATAAATCAATCTTTTGAGATTGATAGGTAAAATCTTCTAAAACACCCTATGGATGTTTGATGATTTTGAATGCTACACAACTGCTTGGTGTTTACTATAAAAGTTTGAAATTCCTCTCCATTTCCGAGCATGAGTTAACCGATCCCTAACATTCCCATGTAATGGAGGAATTTTCATCTTTCTGAACAACGTCAACAAATCTATTACCATTGGTGTATCAACCAGATCGGTTTACAATTCAGGACATCAATTTCAAACATGAAGAATTCCTCCGCACATTTTTGTAACAAACAGTCATTCGATAGAACAAAAATCAAAGAACTCCTAGAATCAAGATTTCTTACCGAAGGATTCCCACTCGTCTATCACCTCATATCTAATTCTGAGAACTTTCTGAAAATCATTCACGGTTTCCCTGTACTGATTAAAGAAACGAAACAAACAATACAAAACAAGATATGATACTGTAGTACCAACTGCCCAGTACAATCACATCCCTATCAAATAGACGTTCAAAATTTTGGACTAACCTTGCAGCAACTCGATTCCTCTTTTCAAACAAAGGATTTCAACTGCAGTAATCAAGAGCTCAACAAGCAGAGACGAATCATAAAAAATTCCCTAGATAAAAAGGTAGGGAAAGCACCAATATCTATCATTAAAATGCAAAAACAAAAACAAAATCAACAGTTACCTGCGGTATCATCGGGTGCAGCCTGAGTCTGATCTCTGATAAGAGCAAAGACTGAGGCCTGTTGCCTCGGATGTTGATTCAAGTTCTGATTACCTCCCATCAGATTCTGTTGTTGCGGTGGCTGAAAAGAGTGAACCACAGAAGTTTGTCGTTCCTGCTGAACTATCGGTATTAAAGAACTCCCAGTCCGAGATCCAACGACAATAAGCTGAGAACATCTCCTAGCATAGTGTATTGTCTGATGACATATATTGCAACTCCCATAAATTCCAAGACAATGTTCACTGAGGTGTCGACCTCCACAATTGCTGCAAGATATATCGGAAGATCCAGAACTCTGTCCTGAACCAAGCTGTTTCGATCCGCTGGAGCTAGAAGAACTGCTCCCAGGCTTCTTGATTTTTTTACCCATTGGTTGAATGTGTTCTCTAAAGTTACTCCCTCTATATCCAGTCGAATGTTAAAACGGAATCTGTCAAAGAAATTCGGATCTAAACAAACTCCACTAAATGACCGAACCTTGATTCTCTAAAGCTTTCTTCTTCAATATCCACTAACTTTTCGCAATACCTTGCAGTTGGTACACAACTAACCAAATTCGTCGGTCATCGTTGTATCCTAGAGAATCAAACAACTGATCAATTTCTTCTAACCAGCCTTCACAACCATTAGCATTCTCAATGCTCCTCAGAGTCGGCGGGTTAAACGACTAAAACCTCATAAGTAAAGCTTCCATCGGTATCATAGTGACATCCATTCATTCCATCGCAGAACAATTCTTTTCGATCGCGGTTCTCTACTGAATGTTTCCAGTTCAAAATTCATCGAGGAAACATATCTCATATTCAAGAGAATTATGGTACAAATATCTCAATTCAACAATCTCGTATTGCTAAACTCTGTTCAAAATTTTTTTTCCATATCAGGAATAATTAAATCCGCAATTCTAATATATCATGCTTTAATATTTAAATCACATAATCATGTTACTAAAATAATTCATGAAATAATAAAGCATGCTCGCATGAAATTAAAAATAATCATTTAAATAATTCAATCACATGGGAGAATTCAATTCATGCGGACTCGATCTACCCCACTCACTTCTAATTCAATCCAAGATCTTATCTCTCTGATACCACTTAATGTGAGGACCTTGATTCTAATCATCTAACTAAAATAAATCATTTAAAAATCACAAAGAGTCTGGAAAAAAGGTAAGAAATATTTTTTTTTAAAAACGCATGCACGGACCCCGTGCACCCTCCGTGCCCGGTTCGTGCATTAATCTGTAGCCAAGGGTTCGAAGGCCACAAAATACGCGGACCCTGTGCACACCTCCGTGCCTGGGTCCGTGCATCCAAAATGCACTAAAAGTCCAATTCTCTGTTTGGACATGGACTCCGTGCACTCTCCGTGCCTAGCTTTTCTTTGAGGAACTCGGGTGCTAATCTCGATTCTCATTGGGCAATTAATCATAACTAGGATCAAACAAGAAGTAAGCAATCAACAACACAAATTTTTTTATCTAGGTGGCTCGCTCAAGCGAGCACTAGGTATGCTCGAGCGAGCAGGGCTCGGGTCCAGCCCCTCCTAGCTCGCTCGAGCGAGCCCAAGTATCGCTCGAGAAAGCTGAGCTTTGTCCGAACTTCTGAAATTCCGCTTTTTCTGTCAAAGATGGATAAATTCTGATGTACTTCATCTACAATAACTTCAAAAGCATACAAATGATGTTAACATAAACCAATCTCATTCTGAACATGCATTTCAACATCTCTATTCGATCTCGTTCAACAAAAGTAGCTACAACAAGTTAAAAACTCAAAGTCACTAAAAGAACAAGTTGAGATCTTCCGTTTCAATACCAACTAAGTTCTATACATGTTTTTTACAGCAAAATCTACATCTAAAACCCGAAGCCACCACATGCTAAGACTCTCTCCCAAGCTAACCATATCGACTTTGACCAGCTCTTGCCACACCTGTTTCCATGCACACATACAAACAAAACAACAGCCGGATAACTCCGTTGAGAATATAATTCTCATTATAAAAGACACATACATGCAAGATCATATATATCAATTTCCAGATATGTAGTGACCCGTATCCAGAATTAGCGATTAATGAGTACATTAAACGTGTAATCATGTTTAGGTTAAGTAAAACATGATTAAGAAAACTCCAAAAGAGTTAACGGAGTCCAGAAATGGATTCAGGACACTCGAAAGTAGCCGGGAAGGTCCCGAAGGTCCGGAGGGTTCGGAAGCTCCGAACCAAGTCAGGAGGCTCCGAACTCCGTCTATAAATAGGGGGCCGAGATTTCATTTCAAAGTGCACATTTTCCTCTCTTCTCTCTGATTCCTAAGCCTTCTAACTCAGATGTAGGGAGTTCTAGGCATCCTATTGGGAATCCGGAAGTGGCATAGCGATCCAGGCGTCGAGGCGGAGCTGTGGCCTAGTTTTGAGGCAATCGTCATCAGCGGGCTGACAACGGACGCAGGTATAGCTATGGTCTCCTTAAATTATTTAGGAGTATGTAATAGCTTAGCTAAGGCTTTTAGAGCTTAATTATTGATGTATGGGTATTTGCATTGTAGAGTTGTTGATAAGCTTGGAACCTAGAGTGGGCTGCTAGGAACTGCCTGTAGTAAGGTACGCAAGTACAGACTGAGATTGCCAGCGGGTTTTGCATGCTTATATGTTGTATTTTGTATGTCATTTATTATGCAACATATACATATCATATTGTGTCTGTCCATCTTGTGAGATGAGCCACGTAGGGTCGCTCAGCCCTGTCTGGATGGTTGATGTCTAGGGCCTATTGACTGACGGGTCATGGGTGTCTAGCATCGGGGGACACGGTCCACGTCCTGTAGGAATGAGCAGTGTACGCAGGGTTTTCTCCCCGGGTTGTACCACTCATGTCCTAGGCGTCTTTACTGAGCAGTTATATACAGTTATCCCAAATATGGATACCCTATCATTTGCATGCATCATATTCGTATGTTTTACCCAGTGCTTTCGTATTGAGCTTAGAGCTCACGTCCAGTCTTTTCTGTGTATCTGGACACCCCATTCGACGGGGCAGGTGTAGGTGCAGGATTGAGCACCAGGAGCTTGGAGTAGCCAGTGACCAGTGAAGACAGCAGGATTAGCTGTAGGTTTTGCCTTTAGGCTATTTATTCGATTTGGTTGTATAAATCAAATTTATTTAACCGGTTGTATTCTGCCGGTCTGTTTTTATTTAAAGTCTTCCGCAGAGATTTATTTAATGCATGTTTAATTATGCTCTTAACTCTGATTAGGTAGCGGATCTGGGTAGGGTCGCTACATTTATTGGTATCAGAGCATATGCATGCAAGAGACTTAGGATATAGTAATAAGACTTTGGGTTATCCTTATAAGATGGATGAGACCTTGGAAGAGGTGATGATGCGGCAATTAGTTTGCCCAGAGATTATCATCATCGGCAGGATTTCTGAAGATTTGGCTTATGGGATTCCAGCAAGTGCGGACAAGAGTGATGGATCGTGTCCGAGTTTTCAAGACTTCTACTCATGTGGATCCTAGCTTTGGATCGATTACCGGATGCCAGAGGCAGTGGCAGAGCATTGGATGGGACGCACTTGATGCTTGCACCTGTACAGTCCATACCATGATGACACTACTCTGAAGATTCTCCAGTCATAGTTGGAGAGATTGTCAGATAGACCTTCACCAAAGAATGTCTCGAGTGCCTAAAGCATGATAGGTTTCGAGAGTGAGGTCTTTAACCTCATGCAGTACATGGTTTTGCCGGTATGCTGGTATCGATGCGTTCGATGGGCACACGGGAAACTTCATGTTCAAAAGCATGATATGAATACAAGAAGAATGCTGATGGTTGATCGTGAGCAGGAGGGGTCGACTGACATGCACTGACGCAGATCATAGCTGATTAGCTATCACGAGCCATTTCTCCGGAGTTCTTCGTAGGAGGACATGTAGAGAGACTTGGTCGAGAGTATGCTTGTATCGATGCGTGTGTCGATCAGAAGCTTCATGCTCAAGAAACGAAGACTAGTACGATGATTTAAATAATGTATTGATGTAGTTGTAAACAGTATTTCAGTTGTAAATGAATCATCATACTTTAGTTGTATCATTTCAAGTTCGATTGTACATTTCATTGTATTTTGAATATTGTATGTATTACATGAGATTGTAATAAAGAGAAATTATACATAACTTGAAATAAGTGATACATGTTTTATTTATCCAGCAATTCGTGGATGGTTGCATGATTTTGCTGAGGTTGGCTTGATTCTAGTTGATTAGTGTTCAACTGCTATAGCTCATGGGATTGGAGTGGGCCGACTATGACTGTATGACTTGCGGTTAGTCTAGGCTTTTTCCTAGGATTGACCTAGTTGGTCGATGGACTATGTTAGTGCCAGCAATGAGTGGACTCATCTAGAGGCATTAAGGGTATTGTTCGGTTTAGAACATTTGGGCTTTTTTTTAGGTTGTTTCTTGAAACAGTAGGCTATCTGACCTTTGCTAGGTTGAGGCTTGTGATGATGGGTTTTCATTAGGGATACCAGGTCCAGTATATGCCGAGAGTTGTTGACTATGACCATGACCAAACGTGATGGGGCGGGACCCTATGCCAGTGTTACTCTGGGAGCCCTTGTACTTGAGAGATTATCTGGGAGCCTTGGTGCTTCAGGATTGGCGGTGGGAAGGCTACTCAGTCTAGGGATTTGGTGACAGTCACGACAGGGTATGACCTTGGATTAGATATCAGGTTTGACATGGATGGTTCGATATCGTCTGGTGTGCCAGAGATATTGTTTATGTTCTGCTGTGGGAACCAGTCATGGAGGGATTTTCTTGACAAGTGTGTACTTTGAGCAGATAGGTTTTAACCTTTGAGTTACTGCTAGACGTGTGGATCTAGTAAGTGGACGGATTTTTACCAGCAATGACTAGGGGTTGTCACCAGAATTGTGGTTAGAATTTCCTTGTGATAGGAATTATCCAAGAACTTGGATAGGATGTTGTTCTAACACTTCAACTCGAGTAGGAGAATTACTTCATAATGATGGACTTCATCTGTGATGGTTTATACCGTATGCTAAGGATTGTATAAGAATTAATTGAGATGTGAGGGAAGCATGGCCTATGATTGTGAAACCTTGGTGGTTGTCCGGTGGGTTATTGAGGTAAGCTACTTTAGTCTTGAACTGTTGCACAATCTTAACGAGGGATATGATCAGGAGAGTGTCCGAATATTGTGGAAATCTTTGGGATTCTTTAGTTATTCTTCTTGGACTTGACGAGCCATGGTGTTCATTCTGAATGAACGAGGTAAGGACAGTGAGTCCAGTAGTTGCGCTAAGTACTATCTGATAATCAGAGGTTGAGCGTAAGATTTTCCATGGGATGGAAATGGGCTTAGTCTATCTTGATGTTTGCCTTGGGTGAACAAGACAACGATTAGTAGTGCTAAGATGGCACGGGATCTGTCCTAGTGATTACTAGTGGTTATTGGGTAACTCTGTCAGGGTTAGGATGATTATGTTCAGAATACGAAGCAGTGGTTAGTAGTGCTGAAAAGGCGCAGGACTTGTGCCAAGTAAACTACTTATGTATTGTGATCTGACACCATTTGGAAATGATTCTTTGTGGCAGCTGAGTCATAGTTATTGACCGAGCCATGTAAGTTGGATGATCAGTGGTGGTCTGATCTGATAAGTGCGAGCTTAAGTAGATCGACGAGTTCGATTGGTTGAGCCAATCAGGGTTGATCAGGATGTATCAATTAAGAAATACTTTGGGATAGTATTTTGTCGAGTAAATGCTTATAGGATGAGTACTGAATATCATCTCAGAGAAATCGGAGATTTGAGTTATTTGGTCTCAATGATCGTCAGAGATGAATCTTCTTGGATTGTTGTAATCGGAAACGATTGCAAGTGGACTTGTATGATCAAGTTAGGTGCTAATTTGACAGTGGAGACAAGCAAGGGAGTTGGTAGTTTCTAGTATAGTGCATTCTTGTTAAGAAGGGAGCTGATATTGATCCAATCAATTGCTTAGTGATAGCAATAGGTCAGGAAAGGATCATGTTATTGTTTCATGTGAGAGTTTTCCATTGAACAACAATAGTGAAGATTGTTGACCGGACATTTCGGTTTAGTGAGGGCATCTATGTATACCGTTGTGGTTGGATCCGACGAGTAGTTGGAAATGCTAATGGACATTAGCAAGGAAATATTAGTTGTCTGATCTGTGTGACATTAGCTAGGATCTGATCCTCGAGATCTAGCAGGATGTGTCACTAGTCTTCTAGCGTGAAGAATGATGCCTCTAAAATGACAGAAATAGTCAAGGATCGACTTAGTAGCCAACGAGGTTTGCCTTTGGGATAGAAGATTACGCAAGATAGCGATGAAGCAACTTTGTTCTTTCGAATCAGTGAGTCACATCTATGCGGATTGTTTTGTCAAGAATATTGCGCATTAGCAACAAATGACAATCAGAGACGCATTGTGTGGAAAGTTACTTCGAGCACAAGTATTTCCTAGGATTAACTAGGGAATCGACGAGTTAGATCGTTCAGTGCCGAGACTGATGTGTTAGGCAAGGGAGCGATTTGACTATTGAGAATCCGTTGAGATTTAGTTCCAGGATCAGTATGTTCAACCTTTGGAGGTTGGTATGAACTGATGGTATTATCAGAGACTCTGAGTTGAGTTATACCAGGTGCAATGACTGTCGAGTTTCGAGACGGAATAGGAAGCATTTCCATATGTCTGTGCACTGTGGAATGTCCCAGTCGAGCATATTGGTGGGAGCTTGCCTTAGTCTTGATGTGTGTACAGTGATTGCGAGTATGTATAACTATCAGGAGAACGTTTATCGATTGAATTCATGAGGTGAATAACCTATGATCGAGATGATGTAGATCATCAGAGGCGTGATGACTTCCATTGCAATGTATGTGTGATTTCGCAGGCCAATGGCTAGGAGATGACGTAGCGTCATGAATTGCAAGTGATGATAGTTATCATCAAGGCACAGTGTTGAGGTTATACTAAAAAACGTGGACAGCAGAATGTACTAGACATGATGGTTTAAGTTCCCAGTATTCCTTGGAAATCCGGTTGTGTTTCAGGGAAGTGGGGAGGGTAACCAGTCTAGGGAACATTGCGAGCAGTTACGTTGAAGTATAGACTTGAGTCAACTGGATTATCTTAAAGCGAGATTCATATTAGAATGTGTCAGCACAATGTTGGGGATTAGTGTTTTCCTAACTAGAGGTGTTGAGCACCGAGAACTTTTGGAACCATTAGATGGTTAGTTTTGATTAGTGATCGACGAATGCAGTAAAACCGGTCAGGTTATGACTTGGTCTTCGTCAGTATAAGATTTCCTTTGAGACGATGATCTTGATCAAGCGGGTATTGTATCCTTTGTGGTCAGGAAGATCGTGGTCCGAGTGAAAGAAGTGTCGGTGTTACGATACGCTAGCGCAAGGGAAGTTCGATTGTCGACCAGTAGCGCAGAAATTTTCAGCTGGGAAAATGTTAATGCAGTTCAGCATTAATGAAGCTTGCAGAGAATTCGACGGGAGTCTGAGTGCGTCGGAGGATATTTCGACCAGACACTCGAGCAAGGTTTTCTTGTACGTTCTCGAGGTTTTACCCTAGATTTCGAGGACGAAATCTTTTAAGGGGGGGAGAATGTAGTGACCCGTATCCAGAATTAGCGATTAATGAGTATATTAATCGTGTAATCATGTTTAGGTTAAGTAAAACATGATTAAAGAAACTCCAAAAGAGTTAATGGAGTCCAGAAATGGATTCAGGACACTCGAAAGTAGCCGGGAAGGTCCCGAAGGTCCGGAGGGTTCGGAAGCTCCGAACCAAGTCAGGAGGCTCCGAACTCCGTCTATAAATAGGGGGCCGAGATTTCATTTCAAAGTGCACCTTTTCCTCTCTTCTCTCTGATTCCTAAGCCTTCTAACTCAGATCTAGGGAGTTCTAGGCATCCTATTGGGAATCCGGAAGTGTCATAGCGATCCAGGCGTCGAGGCAGAGCTGTGGCCTAGTTTTGAGGCAATCGTCATCAGCGGGCTGACGACGGACGCAGGTATAGCTATGGTCTCCTTAAATTATTTAGGAGTATGTAATAGCTTAGCTAAGGCTTTTAGAGCTTAATTATTGATGCATGGGTATTTGCATTGTAGAGTTGTTGATAAGCTTGGAACCTAGAGTGGAACTGCTAGGAACTGCCTGTAGTAAGGTACGCAAGTACATACTGAGATTGCCAGCGGGTTTTGCATGCTTATATGTTGCATTTTGTATGTCATTTATTATACAGCATATGCATATCATATTGTGCCTGTCCATCTTGTGAGATGAGCCTTGTAGGGTCGCTCAGCCCTGTCTGGACGGTTGATGTCTAGGGCCTATTGACTGACGGGTCATGGGTGGCTAGCATCGGGGGACACGGTCCACGTCCTGTAGGAATGAGCAGTGTACGCAGGGTTTGCTCCCCGGGTTGTACCACTCATGTCCTAGGCGCCTTTACTGAGCAGTTATATACAGTTATCCCAGATATGGATACCTTATCATTTGCATGCATCATATTCGTATGTTTTACCCAGTGCTTTCGTATTGAGCTTAGAGCTCACGTCCAGTCTTTTCTGTGTATCTGGACACCCCATTCGACGGAGCAGGTGTAGGTGCAGGATTGAGCACCAGGAGCTTGGAGTAGCCAGTGACCAGTGAAGACAGCAGGATTAGCTGTAGGTTTTGCCTTTAGGCTATTTATTCGATTTGGTTGTATAAATCGAATTTATTTAACCGGTTGTATTCTGCCGGTCTGTTTTTATTTAAAGTCTTCCGCAGCGATTTATTTAATGAATGTTTAATTATGCTCTTAACTCTGATTAGGTAGCGGATCCGGGTAGGGTCGCTACAAGATATAAATAAATAACTTGCATAATTCGTAAACTAAATTCGTTTGTTGAGATTTAAAGCCGCTCCAGGCCTCAAGATTTGTGCACAATATTGGTTTTGAGATTTAAAGCCTCTCCAGGTGTGACGCCTAAAATCCAATTTACTAAATCACATGCATTAAATTTAACAAATATTATGATTATCATTTTAGGTTTTATTGATTTAAATTCTTTATGTGAATTATGTGTTAATAATATATTTGTATTATTTATTCAAATAATTTTTGTTGTACTAACTATATAATTAATGTTTTTAATTATTTAAGTTTATCTGTCAAAATGATTTTTATTGTGCAACTTAATTATTTTAATATTTTAAAGGTTTAATATTGCATACTGAAATGATTTTAATTAATTGTTTTGTTTATTCTTTTAAATTATTTTAACTGTTTAGCTTATTTGTTTAAATATTTTCAAGTGTCCAACTTATTTATTTTAAAAAATTTCTTAGTTTAGTAGTTAGTTATTTTAAACTATTTTAAATTATTTTAAATGTCTAGTTTATTTATTTAAATCTTTTTTTAATTGTTCAAATCATTTTAAAGACTTTTATTTTCGCTTGTGTATTTATTTAAATTGCTTTTAAACGTTAGTTTAGTTTGGTTAAATTATTTTAAATCGCTCTGCTTGATAGTTAAATATTTTACTCGTTGTCGTGACATCAAAATATTTAAAATGTTTAAATTCTTGGATTTTCAAGCTTGTGTTTTATTTAGTGCAATTTAATTTATGACCCTAGTTGTTAAATTGGAATAGCACTTTTTAAAAGTGTGTAACACTTTTTTCCCCTAACACTCACACACTCACATTTATATACATACATATATACCTACACACTCAAACCTTATCCATAACCCAAGATTTAACCCTAGCCCCTAAAATCTCACTCATTTCTCATGCAAGACACACACACACACACTTCACGACACATTTTTTCCTTTACTCCCCATCCTCACTATGAGACCCCGTTTCTAGTCGTCTAATCTCGAATAATTAATTACAATAGAACACTGAGAGCAGAGAACTTGAATAATTTTTTAATTTTTTTTTATAAAGCCTCGTGCCCGCGCGAGCCATCATCTCGCGCACAGTCCACTCAGACAGAAAGTGTAGGATTTCACACAAAGCTAATTCCAATCAAATTAAACCCAAGCACAAACACCAACCAACATTTAAAACATACAATATACTAAATTCTGCCCAAAATAAAACATATCAAGTTCGATGATAGGGTTCGATCGACTAATCAAAATAATATACAAGTTTAACAGACACAACCCTACGCCACAATGTCTCACTTCTATCATTTTCACCCCGAGCTAACCCAGGCGACTCGGTCCGGCTCCTGATCCTCCTATTGTCAAGTACACATACAAACAAAAACAACATCCGGATAACCCGGTTAGAAATATAATTTCCAAGTAAAAGAGACAGACATACCATAACAATTAAACATATCATATTGAAATGTAAAAATCATCAATAATTCAAAATGAGAGTGGATGTATGCATGACTTCAAAACTCGGGATTATCAAGTCAGATAATCGAAATATCAATCTATACTCGGTTGGGATCCCGGGGTCAAGTCATTACAAACAACCCACCTACACTCCCATTCGGGGTGGATGTCGCACAACTCAAACCCCTAGACTTCGGAGCAACTATAAGATGTATTCAAGCACTTGAAAAAACTCGAAATCCAAGGCCAATTCAATATAGCTCCCTAAATCGTCTAATTTCAAAACGAGTCGAATATTCGCCTCAATATGAATGCAAGTGCCAACAAAATAAATCAATCAAGTTCACACCAACAATTTAACATGTAGTATGTGATTTTTGGGACTCGAGAATCAATCGAAATCGAGTATTCAACCCCATTCGATTCAATGTCGTCTTTTACCTTTCCAAGTTCGTCCATGATTCAAATCTGTAAATGACAACGAACTCAATCAATATCAAATCAAATCAAAACAAGCCATTACAAGAAATTCAATACTATACCGTCTTCAACTCTCGAATCGGTTCAAACTCCCAAGTTCATTCCAAACCCGAATCTTTCAACCAAACTCTGAAAATATGAAGTACGAATTAGATATCAATCTACTAACTCAAATAAACCCGGAAACCAAACCGAATAATAAAATCGATAATCCAAAACTCGATTTCGACGGCATAACGGCTATAAACGATCAAACCAAAAATATCAAACTAATTATCATCATCAAGACAACTCAAACCCATCTTCCAATCCAACAAAACAACCAAATCCACCATAATCACAAAACCCATTTTTGAAAATTAAGCTCCAAAAATCATATAAAATCCAAACTTCGTCTTTTTTCCGAACCGACTTCGAATACACGGTCTATGCTAGCTCAAGAACAACATACTCAAAAATTATCAAATTCTGACAACCCAACAAAAATCAAAGTTCATAGATCGTAGCAAAATTTACGGCAAAACTACGCCCTCGTTGCGGTGATCGCTAATCTGCCTTCAGAATTAAATTCCAACGGTCGGATCGAGCTCGGATTGGAATCTCAAAGCTTGAAAAAGCTTGGTCTTGGCTTCAATGGAGGAGAGATCGCATGAGAGAGAGAGAGAATGAAGATGGAGAAAGTCAACCATACTAGATATTATATAAAATTCAAATTTAGCACTTTAGTCCCTAAATTCTCCAAAGTTTGCAAAATGACCCCTGGGAACTATCCCAACGGCCCTCAACTTCCGAAAACTCTGATTTACTCAATTAAAATAAAATCGGGGCATTACAATTCTCCTCCTCTAAGAATCAATTTCGTCCTCGAAATCTGACAGATCACACACTGAAACAAAGGAAGAATCATACTGAAGAAGGACTCACATCAATCAAATAACTCTTGAAATCGCTGCCTCATATCAGATTCGGTCTCCCAAGTCGCTTCTTCAACTCCGTGACAACTCCACTGAATTTTCACTAACGGAATCGACTTGTTTCTAAGCTGCTTCTCTTTCCTATCAAGAATCTGAATCGGTCTCTCGAAGTAACTCAGAGTCTCATCGAGTTCTGCCTGGTCTGGTTGAAGAACATGGGACGGATCCGGATGATATTTCCGCAACATTGAAACGTGAAAAACGTCATGAATGCCTGAAATAGACGGAGGAAGCGCCAATCTGTAGGCAAGATCGCCTATCTTTTCCGAAATCTCATACGGACCAATGAACCTTGGCGACAACTTTCCTCTCTTCCCGAATCTGACAGTGCCTCTGAACGGAGAAATCTTTAAAAACAATCGGTCTCCCTGATCAAAACACAGTGGTCTGCGTCTGATATTAGCGTACTTGGCCTGTCTGTCTTGGGCAGTCTTCATTCTGGTTCGAATCAACTTCCCCTGCTCTGCCATATCGCGAATCATATTTGGACCCAACTCAGGTGATTCTGAAATCTCATCCCAAAATAACGGAGATCTGCACTTCTTTCCGTACAAAGCTTCAAAAGGTGTCATTCCAATACTCGCTTGGAAGCTGTTATTGTACGAAAACTCCACTAGAGGCAAATAATTCTGCAAACCTGAGCCAAAATCAAGCACTACTACTCGAAGCATATCCTCCAAAGTCTGGATTGTACGTTCGGACTAACCGTCGGTCTGAGGGTGATACGTTGTGCTCAAGTGCAAACAAGTACCCAATGCCTCCTATAAACTGTGCCAAAAGTTAGAAGTGAATCTCGGATCTCTGTCTGATACTATCGACTTCGGCATGCCGTGCAATCTGAAAACCTCTCTGACATATAACTCGGCCATCTGATCATGACGGTATGTCATTCGGTATGGAATGAAACAAGAATATTTCGTCAGCCGGTTAATCACTACCCAAATTGCATCACAACCTCTGACTGAACGCGGTAGCTTCGTGATGAAATCCAAAGAGATGTGATCTCACATCCATTTCGGAACAGGCAAACTGTACAATAATCCACCTGGTTTCTTCCTCTTGGCTTTCACCTGTTGACAATTCAGACAATGAGACACAAACCTCGTGACGTCTCCCTTCAGCTGTTTCTACCAGAACTGAGTCTATAGGTCATTATACATCTTCCGGCCTCCGGATGAACACTAAACCGATTGCAATACGCCTCTCAAAGAATATGCTGTCTCAATTCAGAAACATCGGGCACCATAATACGGTTATTCATGAATAAAACATCATCCTTGACCTGAAAGTCTGATTGGTGACCTGATCTGACCCTCTCTATCAAACTTTGAATGTTCGGATCAGAACTCTGTGCCTCTCTGATCAACTGAAACAACTATGGCTCGGCCTGAATCGCAAAAACTCTTATGGATCTCCTATCGGTCTCAAACTCCAAACCAGAAGTACAACAGTCTTCAATCAACTGAGAGATCACACCAATCGTAGCGAGAGATAAGGAACAAAGTTTCCGACTAAGAGCGTCTGCAGCTGCATTCGACTTTTCGGGGTAATACTTGATCTCACAGTCGAAGTCCTTAAGCAAATCCATCCATCTTCTCTGTCTCATGTTAAGGTCGGACTGGGAAAACAAGTATTTCAGGCTCTTGTGGTCAAAAATATTTCAAAAGACTCACCATAACTTAATGTGAGACCTCGATTCTAAACATCTAATCTTGGGATTAAACAACACTAAGACAAACAATAACCAAAGGTTAAAGCAATTAATAGAATTTTTTTTTTTGAAAATAGTGCCTCGCTCGATCCGCATGATCTTGCGGATCGAGCGAGCAACTTTTGCCAAAACTACTGCCCGAAAAACCCAGCCCTCACTCAATCCGCAAGATCTTGCAGATCGAGCGAGCCACAAAAATTTGAAACAGAGGACTGCACATCTTGCCCTCGCTCGATCCGCAAGATCTTGCGAATCAAGCGGTGACAGAAACAGAGCAAAACAGCAGAAATTATGCTAGAACTTGAGTCCAAAACCAACAACATTTTATCATGCATTACAATCACAAGTTCCCCAACTAATACATGAAATTCTAGGGTTACACAACCGCTCAAAAGTATTGGATTTGTAACGACAAACTTTCAACACAGCTTGCATAAACAATATAATAACAAAACGAAGTTCGATATCTAAACATGTTCAAATACAACTAGGTAGACATGCCGACACGACTTCTAAACCGAGTCTCACTACTAGCTCTCCCTCTTCTTGCTAACCAGGCCTTCGCTGACTTGGTCCTGCCCCACCTGTTGCCAAGTACACATGCAAAACAAAGCAACAGCCGGATAAACCGGTGAGAATGACATTCCCAGTAAAAAAACAACATAACAAGTAACGAATATACAACATGCTATCAAAACAACATATTCAAGTCGAAGCTAATGATATGCATGTCTTTAAATCCAGGATATCAATTCTGATAAACAAGGGAGTGCTGCTCTGCTTTTGGGATCCCGAGGATGAGATCACGTAACGACTCACCGACTCTCCCAATCGAGGTGGTGCCACGTATCCCACTCCTCTAGACTTTGAGCAACCATAATGAGTATGCTAGCACTAGGCAAAATACTACAACCTAGGCCATTCAATCATAGTTCACAAACGTCTAACAAAAAGGGCGGTTCTGCCCACTGAAATCAAAGTAGGCTCAAGATGAATGCATAGCAGAAACATAAACATAAGCCACATAACAAAACTCAATCAATCAACAAAATACAAGTTCCACATGCTAGAACAAGTATCGATGCAATATGTGATTTAAAAAGGGAAACTCGAGAACCAACAGTCCGAGTATGCTATCCCGCTACGATGACTGCTTTTACCTTTCAAGGCAGTAGTTCCAATTCCGGACAAGTTACAACAAAAGATTGTATCAACAACTATACAACCTAAACAACAAACAACGGTTCAAGAAAATCTCTTTACCGTTCTTCGTCCAACTCTCGACGAACAATGCTACTAACACAGGGCTCGACAAACTCCAACGAATCTGTACGAATACAAGAGTTGATCAACAACCACGATCACTCACAAGCCAAGGCTTCAATCAATACAAAAACGATTCGAAAACCCAAAACTCAAACCGACGGCATAATGGCTATAAACTGAACAAACCGGAAATGCAGACAGCAGTTCAATACTGATATAACCTCATATCCATGCCCAAAACAACAATAACAAAGCAAACCCATCAATCTCAAAATCCACATTTTCGAAAATGGCTTCCAAAAATCATAACAAATCCGAACGTCGCTCTAATTCAAAACCGACAGATAATAAACGATCAGAACTCTGTCTAGAACAACATACTCGAATCTCGAACGATTTTAACAACATCCAAAAACTAGAATGTATCCGATCATGGAAGAACTTACAATATAACGGAGCTCTTACTGCAGTGATCGATAATCTGCCTTCAGAAATAAATTCCAACGGTCGGATCGAGCTCGGACTGAAATCTGGGAGCTTGGAAATGCTTGGAGGCGTCTTCAATGGTGGATCTCGGTTAGGGGGAGGAGAAGAAGACTTTCCCAATCCTTTCTAAGTGTAGATAATATATAAAAATCAATATTTGTGTTTTAGTCCCTGAAATTTCCAAAATTTGCAAAAAGGACCCTGATCAAAATCAAGTCGGCTCGTGAACTCTGCAATCTCCGATTAACTCAAATAAACTCATTTAAGATAAAAATGGGGCATTACAATTCTCCCCCATTAAGAAGAGATTTCATCCTCAAAATCAACGAGAACCACAACTCATAAGATAGAATAAAGAACTAAAGACAGTAAGAAGAACTCACGTCATCCGAATAACTCCGGAAATCGCTGTCTCATGTCAGATTATGTCTCCCAAGTCGCTTCCTCGACTCCGTGACGGCTGCACTGCACTTTCACCAACGAAATCAACTTGGTTCTGAGTTGCTTTTCTTTCCGATCAAGGATCTGAATCGGTCGTTCAAAATAGCTCAGAGTCTCGTCTAACTCGGCTTCATCAGGCTGAAGGATATTAGAAGGATCTGGATGATACTTTCGCAGCATAGAGACGTGAAAAACGTCGTGAATACCAGATAAAGATGGAGAAAGTGCAAGTCTGTAGGCAAGATCGCCTATCTTCTCGAGAATCTCGTACGGACCGATGAATCTCGGAGATAACTTTCCTCTCTTCCCAAATCTAACAGTGCCTCTGAAAGGTGAAATCTTCAGAAAGACTCGGTCTCCCTGATCAAAACTCAGAGGTCTACGCCTAACATTCGCATACTTCACCTGTCTATCCTGAGCTGACTTCATTCTAGACTGAATGACCTTAACTTGCTCTGCCATATCTCTAAGCAAATCCGGTCCCAAATCTGGTGACTCGGACAAGTCATCCCAAAACAACGGAGATCGGCATTTCTTACCGTACAAAGCCTCAAAAGGCGCCATACCGATACTCGCTTGGAAGCTATTGTTGTAAGAAAACTCGACAAGAGGCAAAGAATCCTGCCAACTAGTGCCAAAGTCTAGCACTACCGCTCGCAGCATATCCTCTAACGTCTGGATAGTCCGCTCTGACTGTCCATCCGTCTGAGGATGATAAGTTGTACTCAGATGCAATCGAGTACCAAGTGCCTCCTGAAGACTATGCCAGAAGTGCGAAGTGAATCTAGGATCTCTGTCTGAAACGATCGACTTCGGCACACCATGCAATCTCACAACATTGCTAACATACAACTCATCCATCTGATCATGACGATACGTCATCCTGTACGGAATAAAACAAGCAGACTTCGTCAATCGGTCGATCACTACCCAAATATCATCGCATCCTCGAACGGATCGTGGTAGCTTCGTGACGAAATCCATGGAAATGTGATCCCATTTCCATTCAGGAACAGATAGACTGTGCAACAGACCTCCGGGTTGCTTCCGCTCTGCTTTTACCTGCTGACAATTCAAACACCGAGATACAAACCTCGCTACATCGCTCTTCATTCTCTTCCACCAAAACTGAATCTTCAGATCGTTGTACATCTTACGACCTCCAAGATGAACGCTGAACCGACTGCAATGAGCCTCTCGGAGAATACGCTATCTCAACTCCGGAATATCAGGCACAACAATACGGTTATTCACCAACAAAACATCATCTCTAACCTAAAATTCAGACTGATGTCCCGATCTGACTTTCTCTACTGAAACCTGAATGCTCGGCTCAGACTTCTGTGCTTCTCTGATTGCAACAAACAACTCCGGCTCGACTTGAATAGCAAACACTCTGATACTATCTATTTCAATCTCTAAACCAGAAGTGCAACAATCACCGATCAACTGAGAAACACCGATAGTAGAAAGAGATAAAGAACATAGCTTTTGGCTCAAGGCATCTGCAACTGCATTTGACTTTCCCGGATAATACTTGATTTCACAGTCGAAATCCTTCAACAGATCTAACCATCTTCTTTGTCTCATATTCAGTTCTGCCTGTGAAAACAAGTACTTAAGGCTCTTATGGTCAGAAAAGATCTCGAAAGACTCACCATAAAGATAGTGACGCCAGATCTTCAGAGCAAAGACAATCGCAGCTAGTTCAAGATCATGAAACGGATAACGAGTCTCGTGCGGTTTCAGCTGCCTCGATGCATACGCTATCACATGCTTATGCTGCATAAGAAAACAACCCAAGCCTCGGTTAGAAGCATCACAATAGACTGTGAAACATCCAGTACCCTTTCGAATAGAAAGAATCGGAGCACTGGTCAGTCTCCTCTTCAGATCAACAAAACTAGCCTCACAATCTGCAGTCCAGACAAAAGGCGCATTCTTCTGAGTCTGCTGGGTAATAGGCTTGGCAATAGACGAGAAACCCTCGATGAAACGATGGTAATAACCAGCTAAACCCATGAAGCTTCGGATCTCCGGCACTGAAGTAGGTCTAGGCCAATTCATAACCGCTTCAATCTTGCTGGGATCGACAGAAATCCCATCTTCAGAAATAATGTGACCGAGAAGACAACTCGATCTAACCAGAATTCACACTTAGACAGCTTGGCAAACAACTGCTCAACTCGCAAAATCTGCAATACGGTCCTCAAGTGCTCTGCATGGTCAGTACGGTTCTTCGAGTAGATAAGAATATTATCAATAAAGATAATAACGAACTCATCTAAATAACGCTGAAAGATACGGTTCATCAAACCCATAAAAACCGCTGGAGTGTTAGTCAAACCGAACGGCATGACTATAAACTCAAAATGACCATACCTCGTCCTGAATGCGGTCTTAGGAACGTCTTCCTCTCGCACTCTCAACTGGTGATAACCTGACCTCAGATCAATCTTAGAGTAGACAGAAGAACCCTGCAGTTGATTAAAAAGGTCATCTATTCGGGGTAAAGGATACCTGTTCTTAACTGTAGCCTGATTCAATTGGCGGTAGTCGATACAGAGCCGCATAGAACCATCCTTCTTCCGAACAAAAAGCACAGGAGCACCCCAAGGCGATACACTAGGTCTGATGAACCCCTTGGACATCAAATCCTCAAGATGCTCCTTCAACTCTCTCAATTCAATAAGTGTCATACGATACGGAGCTTTTGAGATAGGTTGAGTACCTGGCACTAAGTCAATGCTGAATTCGATTTCTCGAATAGGTGGCAAACCTGGAACATCTTCTGGGAACACATCAGCAAATTCTCTAACCACCGGTAAATCTACCAAAGTTGGGCTAGATTTCAGTACGTCAATTGCATACACCAAAAATTCTTCTGCACCTTTCTGTAGCAAACGAGTCATAGATAACACTGAAATCAAAGGAATTCTAGATCGAGAACCCTTACCAAAGAATTTCCACTCGTCTGCCATTTCAGGTCTGAACCTAACAACTTTCAGAAAACAATCGACTGTTGCCCTGTACTTGGTTAAAGCATCTATACCGACAATACAATCAAAATCTGACAGTCCAAGTACAATACAGTCGAATTCTAACAAATTTCCTTCAAAACACAGTTCACAGTTCCTGACTAATCGAACAGAAACAATTCCTCCACCCAAAGGTGAAGTAACAGCTACTATTGTAGGCAACAACTCAGTAGGCAAAGCATGCAATAACACAAATTTCTCAGAGATAAAGGAATGGGAAGCACCTGTATCTATCAAGACATGAGCAGAATAACCGAAAATCGAACAGTTACCTGCTATAACATCATCAGGTGTTGCTTGAGCCTGATCCTCTGTCAGAGCAAAGACTCGTGCTTGATGTCTCGGAGGCTGATTTGCACTGGTATTACCTCCCTGTCTGTTCTGCTGCTGCTGAGGTTGGAAAGAGTGAACTGCAGAAGACTGCCTCTCAGGATGAGCTGCAGGTCTAGACGAACTCCCACTCTGAGCTCTATCTCTGTTACGCTGTGGGCACACTTTAGAGAAGTGTCCCGGTTGCTGACAGGTGATAAATTGCCAAAGACTCCCACACACTGATCCGGTGAGTGTCTTCATCCACACTTGCTGCAGTACAAGGATGATGATCCAGAGCTCTGTCCTGAACCAAATTGTCGGGAACCACTGGAACTAGACGAACTGTTCCCCTGCCTTTTGAACTGTTTACCTCTTGCCTTGTACTGATCCTTTCTGTTTCCCCCACTGTTTCCACCTTCATACCTTTGCTGCTGGTTCTGATGCTGCGGTGGCTGATTCTGATACTGAGATGGTTGGTTCTGATACTGCCTCTGCTGCTGAGGTGCCACCTGATTACCTCTTTGCCTCCACATGCCAGCTTCTGCTCCCTTTGCGTGATTCATGGCATCCGCAAAGTTGTTAGGCCTGTTGGTGTTTACCAACGTGAAGACGTCGGGGTTCAAACCATTGATGAACTGATCTGCCTTAGCTTCTTCATCTCCGGCAATTAGCG